>NC_044049.1:13509633-13747133 GCF_902167405.1 Gadus morhua | reverse complement strand
CCCACCTGTGCTGGCCTCTACACGTTCTCTAAATACGGGATGGCAAAATTATTGATTACCACTATTGTAATCCAATACATAATTAAATTAGATTCAATGTTATTTGCATAGCCATTAATCACCATTACAGTCCCAAAGGGCTTAACAGGCCAAATATTTACGACATCCCCCTGACCCAAACCCCCACAAGGGCAAGAAACAACTCCCTTAAATCAGCAAGGAAGAAATCTTGAGAAGAAATTCATAGTAGGGGATCCCTTCTTCCAGGGATGGTCAGGCGTGCAATGGCTCCCATAATTGACATACAGGTAAATACAGGCAAAACATATTCAATTGATGATGGGGTGCTGGCCTGTTAACCAGGAGGAGAGTCCAGGCATCCAGTCGCAGGCAACGCAACACGCTAGTACAGACATAATATTGTTATTCATGGTTGACATGGTTGTGTATTGTGTGTGTATTAAGAATGAGGGATGGATGGAGAAGGGTAAAGAACAGCAAAAAGAGAAAGAGATAGAGAGAAAGACATAGAGCATGGAGGGGAGAAAGCCCTAAGGCTTGATGACCGAAGCTTTGATCTCACTCTGACAAACTCTGACCAGATAGCTCTCAGCTGCGAACCCAGCCTATTGCACAGCAGAAAGACCTGACTCCATAACATCCCATACAGTCATTAGGGGTCCAAGCCAACAGGTTGGATCCCTATTGTTTTTGTAAGGATTTTTCCTATTATTATTCCCCCGTAAAAGTGGGAATACAGCCCAAACCGTAAATGTTGCACACACGCCAATTGCATGACTAGATCCAGGTCCGTGAGGACTACGCAGACAACAAAATCCAGACACGCCGGCCCCTAGGTGGCGCTATACCAAGGAATACGCGTTTGGGGCTATAACTCCCACACCGAACCTCCCACAGTCAAAAACTTGTACGCACATATTCACTGGAGTCTGCTGCATCTTTTGGCATAGGCCACGCCCATTTGCGTCTATAATTTTTTTTCGCAAAATCGCGAAAACCGCAAAACTGTTTTTTCCCTACTCCTCCCACATTTCTTGACCAATCGACACCAAACTTTGCACACGACATCGTCAGACAAACACGAAAAGAAAAACTCAAACATTTTTTGATCCGACCTTCGATTACGAAACGGTAGCATTTTGAAAATTTGTTTATTAGCTACGTTTTACGTCGAAAATCAAAAATCCAGAAAAATACCAAAATTAGCCATCGGATCAAGTCCAAATTTTACACACATGTCGGTGCTACCCTTAGTGGCGTTCGAAAAAGATTTCGGAAAATTTTGCCATAAGGGGGCGCAATAAACGAGGAAATTGTATATCTTCTAATTGGCCAGAGGAATGCTCTTCAAACTCAAGGGAAACCATCAAGGGGCAAACCCGAGTCTACATAGACAATATGGCCAAGAATTATTAATGTGGGCGGGAGTTATTTGGCAAAGGAAAATTGTCTTTGGAAAATTAAAAATTTCGCCACAGGGCGGCGCCAAAAAACGACGACATTGTCTATCTCCTATTTGGCCAATGGAATGTTCTGAAAACGCGTTTTAGGCTATAACTCCCACACCGAAGCTCCCACAGTCAAAAACTTTATATCCAGATGTTGTTCACGGTAGCGTTTTGAATACTTGCTTTGCGTTGTGCCGGCGAAATGCACATTTCTTGTCGCGTTGTGCCGGCGAAATGCACACTTCTTGGACCCCTGCATAACTGCTTGCAGTTCTAGTTAGGGGTCCAAGCCAACAGGTTGGATCCCTATTGTTTTTGTAAGGATTTTTAGGGGTCCAAGCCAACAGGTTGGATCCCTATTGTTTTTGTAAGGATTTTTATTATTTTTATTATACTTCCCGCGCTAAAAGTGGGCCCACAGCCCAAACCGTAAAAGGTGCCGACACGCCAATTGCATGACTTGATCCAGGTCCGGCACCGCTACTCAGATAACAAAATCCAGACACGCCGGCCACTAGGTGGCGCTATACCAAGGAAAGACGCGTTTGGGGCTATAACTCCCACACCGAACCTCCCACATTCAAAACCTTGTACACACATATTCACTGGAGTCTGCTGCATCTTTTGGCATAGGCCACGCCCATTTGTATCCACAGGTTCAGGGTAGCGTTTTGAACACATGCTTCGCTTTGTGCCGGCGAAACGCACATTTCTTGTCGCGTTGTGCCGGCGAAATGCACACTTCTTGGACCCCTGCATAACTGCTTGCAGTTCTAGTTACTTTAACAACCCCTTGATAAAACCCTTATCTCTCATATAGAAACTCTTGCTTTGTTGATTAGGGGAAAAAAATGCGGTACAATCCAGATTCTTTGACGCACACTAGATTAGCAGTCAAATATAATACATTTATTATATTTGGCTGGATGAGAGATAGAAATTATATTTTCTATCTCTCAATACAATGATAAAACAGTCATGTTGTAGACTCTCAATACATTCATGTTGTTTTTTTATTAATAACTACTGGAATTTGGTGTTAATTTTATCCGTAGTTTATAAAAGACTAATATATTTGTAATATAACATGATACAATATAACTTTCTCCCTCCCTTGCCTACGTCTCTTTGCTACCTCTCCCTCTTACTATGTGTTCTGAAGAGATTTGAAGCACATTTGCAGGGACGGAGCTGTGAGACGAAATTCCACAGACAAAGTCGATTTCTTGGGTGGCTCAAATGATACAGTGACATGAAAAGGCATAAAAGCATTCATTCCTGATATGTGTTTAATCTGGGAGTTAGATATTGGGTAACTGTATTGAGAAGCAGATTGCGGAGGTGTGTTATGGTGTGTTCCTGAAATCTCGGAAGCCAGCCTTCCGAGTCGGAAGTCGGGAAATCTCCCTGCTTTCTTACGGCATTTCTTGGAGGCATGCCCCCTTTTTTGCCCCCTTCTAACAATAATCAACGACTAGCCTATTTCATGACACAATCACAAAGACGAACGGAAACACTATAAATGCTCCGAGACCAGAAATTACGTCAAAAGTGCAACTCGGAAGGCTGGCGTCTGAGGATTCAGGAACACAGCATTATATCTGGGAATGTTGGACTGCACCCAGGAGTATTCCTAGTGTGGGTTATCTATGGGGATGGACAGTGTTGGACTGTACAAAGGAGTATTCCTGGTGTTGGTTATAGATATTGGGAGAGACAATGTTGGACTGTACCAATGAGTTTTCCAGGTGCTGTTTGTATATGGGGAGAGACAGTGTTGTACTGTACCACGGGGAGTATATCTGGTGTGGGTTATATCTGGGGATAGACAGTGCTGTACTGTGCCATAGATGTTTCTTGGTGTTGGTTATATGTACATATATGACAAATTTCACTTAGATAGAAACAGCTTAAATTGATACTCCAACCCAAAATGTAATTAATTATAATTCTTCTTTCGGTAGATTGAGAGATGAGATTCTAGACTAATCTGTTTGGCATACATATTTTTGACCACAAGATCATCCTATAAATATGGAACCAAACGATTTAATGGAAACAGGATGTTTTAATTTTTATTTAATGTCAAAGATCCTTTGACCTCAAATAGACGGAAGCCTGACGTGTTTTACTGGATTGGCTGTCCTTGGGCAGCAACAGAGCTGTTTTTTTCCATTAAAAATTATCGTTAAGCAAACTGGCAATTAGCTAGCGGTTTTCTGTTTTTCTTTTTCTGGAGTGCCTTTGAAACTTGTGTTCCAAAGCCAATGGCGCCTTCACGGACTCTTAAGTTGTTTATTCTTAGTGTACACTGACAACTTTAGCAACATTGTTAAGGACTGACCATTTACATCCAGCTATTCTATAAACCTCACCTTGTTGATACAACAGCCTGCAGGCCTCAAGGCTTATATACTGCGGATTTATACATTAGAGAATGTGGAATGTGCGTATGTCAGTGTGTGTTTGTGTGTGTGTGTGTGTGTGTGTGTGTGTGTGTGTGTGTGTGTGTGTGTGTGTGTGTGTGTGTGTGTGTGTGTGTGCGTGTGTTTGTCTGGCTGTCTCTGTGAGTGTGTATATATGAAATAAGTTATTGTAATGTTACCAGAGGGAAAACCTGCGGCAGCCCCTGGAACACCTCATTTGTTAGCATAAGGAATGATCTCCTACACTAGCTAGCATAGATCTCACCCTGGTAGCAAAGGTAACAAAGGTAAGCGCTGTTAGCACCCATAGCAAGCTCAGGGCTCTTTCTCTCTGAGTCGGTAGAGAACACACCAGTCTTTGTGAATGTGTTGCTTCTCCAAGCTGGGGTTGATTCTCCCTGTTGGACGTATGAAGGGTGAATCCTGAAGCTCAGCTGACGCCCACGTCCGCATGAAGTCCCCAAGACTTATCTCCCCCGGGCTGTCCTGGCATGTCTTATCCTAAATGAAAGATTGGGATGAAAGATTTCCTTTATGTAGCACCACCAACAGGGTCGCTGTGTTCGAAGAGTTAGGATCAACACAGCTGAGATAGGAGCTCACATGATGGAAAAAATAGGTCACCTCATACGAAATCGCAACACTCTTTGTAACACAAGCTGTTAAAACAGGATGCATAGACTCTTCCTACCTACAGTTTATAATGACATGCACACACTGCCTCGCTACCAGTATAGGTTACCAAGCAACAAACTCTTGTCCGGAGGAGCAGATTGTCTGTCTGACTACATCAGGGTTGTTGGTTTCGTCCATGGTAACCAACTCCACGGCAACTTACTCCGTGACAACAACTTCAGCAACTGACGTGCTGGTTGTCGCTTGGCATTTCGTCATTTGGTGTGTGTGTGTGTGTGTGTGTGTGTGTTAATCATTAGAAAGGCAGGGAGAGAGAGAGAGAGAGAGAGAGAGAGAGAGAGAGAGAGAGAGAGGGGAGGGGGAGGAGGGACCTGGTGGCAGCAGGGGTAGAGAGTTCAGAGATAAGAGGAGGGATGTGAAGTGAAAAGGAGGTTTTGGCTGACTATGTGTTTACATTGTTCTTTATTATGCTCATCCATAGTTGACTTGGAAATCTGGGATGGTCCTGCTGGATCGAGCTTTGAAATATGAATTCAAACGACACTCTCCTCGACTGTCTCTCTTCCCATCACACCCTCTGTCTCTTTGTTTCATTTGAATTTAATGAGTGTGCCACTGCTGTGTAACGGCTGCATGTGTAGTGATGTGACGTGCTGAGGAAGTGTTGGTTAGATCGCTGTTGCTTGAACACTGCCCTTCTTTCTGAACTAGCATATTGAGAACAACTGGCAAGCATACCTTCCCTCTGGAGGAGGATCTATTCAGGCCTCTCAGCTGGCAAGAGAACTGCAATGATGGACAACAGAATATAAATGTAGGAAAGAAGGGAACAGAAGGTCACTGTCCTATTCACTTTCATTGTTTGTCACAAGAAGTGTGGATGGATTACATGGTGGCTTTAAATCCCATGACAGGCCTGTATAAGATAGAATTTTCCTGATGAACAAAAATAAAAACTATGAATTAATTTTAACTTCTTCAAGCATGTGGACAAAAAAAACTTAACGAATGCAGAAATAATTACAGTAAATATAATAATTGGTATAGTGGGGGTGTTGGCTGTGTTAGATCCCCCATGTCCTCAGCCTACCTGTAGGCATCCTTTTTCCTTTATTCAAAGAGCACAGATACAGAATAACAAGATGACTCTTTGTCTTTTTTGTCTCCCCACCCCTCAAATCCCTACACCCCCTCCCACCAACATTCACACACACACACACACACACACACACACACACACACACACACACACACACACACACACACACACACACACACACACACACACACACACACACATACAAACACACAAAAAACTGACAAAAACAAATTATATATATATACTACTACTACTAATAATAATAATAATAATAACATATATACAAAAGATATAATATTTTCATAACTTCTTGGCACATACCAAATATTGTAGTTGCAACCAGGTTGCAACGCACATTTGAAAGAGCGAGGCGCTGGAGAGCACCATTCGTTGGAAACCAAATTAAAATGTCACCACTAAATGGGAGAAATTCTTACACAGTGTACCTTTAAAGCTATATTTTAAGGATAAGGCTGGCAGACTTTTTTTTCTAATTTTACTATGTATGAAATTGTTGGTTGCCAATCTACGGAAATGTGTCAGATGATCCTCGAATTGTTAATAGAAATAACAGCAAGTCGCTCAGTCATGACTTGGACGATGGGGGCGGCTCGTCCTTCCATTGCAACAGTATCCTCCTGCGTGCGATCAGTGATGAAAATGCAATTACGTTTAGCCTGTTTTTTGTTAAAGACCACACCCTCCGCTGGGATTTCAAAAAATAGTGATCTGAGTGCATCCTCCCACCAATCATCCAAAAAATAAATTCCCAATTCAGCCTTCTAATTCTGCTTATCGATTTTTCATCACGCGGAATAGCCTCATAGGGACAGAAACATGGCCCTTATCGAGCCTTGTAGGGGGAGGAAACGTTCGATACCTGAGGAATACAGAGCAATTGTGGAAATGCAGGGGAATGGGTATTTACAAAATGCAGAATCTGAAAGATTGGCGCATATTATCGGTATCACATGGGTCACTACATTCCGCAAATTGACCATCTATATATAAACCACTTAATTTGTTTAGACCCCTTGTTCTCTACCCCATACAGCAAACCAAGAATCCAGTTTAGCAGGCAAGAAAAGATAGTTATTACAAATTGGCGCTGACATGGAGAGGGAGGTTCACTCAAACCAAAAAGACAGAAGTGAATTATACTATCCAGTTTAAGGAAATATTATCTTTCAGCTTTCACCTTCGTTGTTACGTAGAGAGCAGAGAGACTGGTTTATGTTAATGCCCAGATACTTAAAACCATAGCTTGCTTAATGTAAGGGCTGAAGGGGCTTTATCATTGATTCAGAAACACACTCATTGAGAAGATAGAGGACTCATGGGATACTGGCAACTGGATCTGATATGTAGCGCAATAAGTCATCCGCATAAAGGAACACCCTGTCCTCAGTGCCACCTCTCCTAATCCTCGAGAGCAAAGTGTTGGCTTTTAGCGTGATAGATAGGGAGTTTGGAGTAAAATGACATAAATAAATCATTAATTTGCTTCGAGTCTGTTGCTAGTGAATCTGAGCTATCGCATATTTCTGGTATTCAACTCAATTCAATTTTATTTTGATAGCCATTAATCACCATTACAGTCTCAAAGCGTTTAACAGGCTAAATATTTATGACACCCCCCTGACCCAAGCCCCAAAAAGGGCAATAAAAAACTCCCTTTATCAGCAAGGAAGAAATCTTGAGGAGGAATGCAGAGTGAGGGATCCCTTCTTCCAGGGATGGTCAGGAGTTCAATGGGTGCCTTATTTGACATACATACATATATATACAGGCAAATCATTTTAAATCGATGATGGGTTGCTGGCCGGTAAACCATAAGGAGAGTCCCTGAAGACAAGTATGCCAACAAATCCACCAAAAAACCAACGTACTGCTACTACGTGGCCTAAGGGTACACGATTCTATGTCAACAATTTGCCTCAATTGTAACATTGGGATAAATTCTAAGATGGGGGAGGGGTGGGTGGGCTCCCTATGCGGCACAGTAGTTGTGGATTATTTTTTGTATGAGCTGCCAGCCTGGCTTGGACAATGAATGGTATTAATACCAATACTCTTTGGCTGGGATGCAATGATGAGGTATCAGAACATGATCAGATCAGAACATAGTGGGTCATATGTCCAATGCTTTTTGGAAACGCTTTCTTCATAAAACATGTCAGACATCACAGTTTTTTGTATACATTTTATTCAGTAGTAAGTAGAGCTGTCAGTTAAACGCGTTATTATCGGCGTTAACGCAAACCAATTTTAACGGCGTTAAAAAATTTATTGCGTGATTAACACAATTATTTTATTTACTTTTTTTTTTTTTTCTTTGGCTTAAAACAAAAAAGCATTTGCCTGACTGCTATGTTCAAATGACATTTGTTCAAAGCAGTCGTTTAATTGCACTATAGGCTCTTTTTTTGTATCGTCCTGTTTTGATCAGTATATGCCAATGTTGTTATCAATAAAAAATCATTTGCACAAGGCAAGCCGATGCACTTCACCATTTTGATAAGAGAATTAAAATGAGAAGAATTATGGGACAAAAAAAACAAGGGATATTTAGCATAGAAAAAGAATTTGCGATTAATCGCGATTAATTGTGAGTTAACTATGACATTAATGCGATTGATCACAATAAAATATTTTAATCGCTTGACAGCTCTAGTAGTAAGCTACATGGGTGTGCCGTCATTCAGAACCTTTCATTAACTGCACTAAAGAGAAAAAAAAGTGCATCCTCAATGTACCCACCACTTCTGATAATGCACTTCTGAAAGCGTCTCTGTCCCCAGCACATTGCAAATGAAACTGATGCCCATGTTGCTAGAATAGGACGAATATTGATTTAGAGGGGAAAAGTGCATAGTGGAAATGTAGACTGCTGCTTACATAGTAAGAGCCAACACAAGCAAGAACAAAATACAGTCAGAAACAGAAACATCATCATGATCAGACAGACACCGACACACATCATCAATGCATTTGATATCATCCCCGTCATCAGCATAGTTTTGGTATCCCTATGTTCCAAACGAAAGGATGTAGGAATACTTTTTCAGCTTTGCTACGAATAGCTCGACAGAGTCAGCTTCCCTGATTACAGTTGGTAGACTATTCCATAGATAGGGTGCTCGATGGGCGAACGTTCTTTGTCCTGCTGATACCTTTTTAACCTTTGGTAGCGAAAGAAGCTACCGAAGACTGGAGGAGTCAAGAAGGACTATAAGGAATGAAAAGGTCCTTCGGGTAGGATGGTGCTGATCCATGCAGGGCTTTATAGGTTAGCAGTAGCACTTTAAAATCCGCTCCGGTAGTTAATGGTAGCCAGTGCAGAGAGGCGAGAATAGGGGGAAAGCTGATCACATTTTCTAGTCAATAGTCTAGCTGTATAATTCTGCACAAGCTGGAGACTTTTCGTGGTGGAAAAAATGAATTTCAAGTTATACTTCTAAAATATTGATCAAAACAGAGCAGAGGGTCAAACAGGACGCCAAGATTTTTGACACAGGCACTCTGCGGGATGACCGGGCCATCCAAACACACCGAGACTGCCTCCATTTTTCTCTGGTCCTGCTTTGGGACGATAATTATCTGCTCTGTCTTCCAAGTATTAAGCTGCATGAAGTTCTTTGACATCCAACTATTCACTGCAGCCAGACAGCAATCAATATTCTGGATCTGGCATGAGTCCTCTGATTCTACAGGAAGAAAGAGTTGGGTGTCATCCGCATAGCAATAGAAGCTAATTCCATAGGCGCGGATAACATCGCCCAAGGGAAGCATATAGATTGCAAAAAGCAATGGACCAAGGATCGACCCTTGTGGAACACCAAGGTGTAGTTTGCAATGCTTCGATCCTGAACCCTCACAGAGAACAAATTGTGTTATATCTCTGAGGTAATAATCAAGCCAGCGAAGAGCAAAATCCCTGAACCCAACATAGCACTCAAGACGGGAAAAAAGAATGCTGCGGTCGATAGTGTCGACCGCAGCACTGAGATCCAGCAACACAAGCATCGGATTAAGTTTAAGATTAGAGTTAGATATTAGGGACACTTCACGTAGTTGGGGGGAGTAGCTTCGTTTAAAGGTAGAAACTAATCTGGTTTTAACCAGGTTTTTAGATGAAAGCGATCTAATATTCTGAGAACTTCCGATTTATTAATTTCAGAGGGAGTCTGGTTAACATTCTGAAGAGGTTAGAGAAATAGTGAGATTTTGACACACATGTGTATGTTGAAGCCTTCCTCTGCAGATTTTACACCTCAAGGCAGCGTGAGGCAGCACCACAGTACATATAGGTGCAGTGTAAGACTCCAGTGTTTGAACTCTCACAGCGACTGTTTTCCAGTCGCTGTGAGCGCTAAAACATGGAGGCGCCTCAGTGTTAGCATTATGTGCTAAATCACCCGGGCAGACTAGTTCAGTTAACCCATCTGCTGTTCTAGACTATGCAACGTCAACTAACATGTTGCTAGCAAGTTTGCTAATCTCCTGCATCCCAGGTGTGAGTGGATGAGTCACGCCATTTTTTTTTTATAAATTGAGGCACCTAACACAGTAGGGTGAAGGTGAAGTCTCTCATCAGCACGCAGGGCGGCCATGTATCTATAAAACCAAAGCCCTGCTCGGAACTATATCATGCCAGCCAGTGGATTAGAGTCAGTCGTCTACTACAACGATCATCATTACCCCTGTCAGGTAGAGGGCCAGAGAAAATTAATCGATGCCGACACATCTTTCTGTCAAAGTCACACAGCATAACTATGTTGCATTTTGTGACCTTGGTTTACCTCATCATAGTATCGTTGGTGCCAACATGAACTACAGTGTTGTCGAAACTAGAGTCGTGTTTGGTGCCTCTAATCTGACTCTGTATGTGGTCTGACTGCATGCCAGCACCCTAATGACGCGTTTCCACCCGGCGGTGTGGTTAGGCCCAGTACGATAAGGTCTACTAGTGTAGGTGCAGTTAGGCGAAGCTCAGTTACGGCTTGCGTTTCCAACGCAGACATTACCCTTATGGTAGGGCGGGGTTTAAACCGGAAGACCATCGGACCCCGCCCACTTTTTGGAGGTGGAAACGCGAACCGTTCCGCAACTAATCATACCTAACCGCACGGTGGAAGCGCGCCATTAGATTAGCTTCGATGTTGGGTAGGCAAATAACCTTCGCTGGCGTTTCTAGTTTAACTTTACGTATAACAGAGTCCCCTATGACTAGCGTTTTTTCCCCCAAAAAAGACTTGCGAGGCGGTATATAAGATAATTGTGGCCCTCGCATTCGCCGCCGTTTCACCTATAACAGTGAGGGTGCGATACAACGTTACAAAATTCAGCAGACTCAAGCAAGGTAGGGTCTAGTCTCCAGATGCGAGCCCCTTTCGGTTAGAGAAATAGTGAGATTTTGACATACATGTGTATGTTGAAGCCTTCCTCTGCAGATTTTACACCTCAAGGCAGCGTGAGGCAGCACCACAGTACATATAGGTGCAGTGTAAGACTCCAGTGTTTGAACTCTCACAGCGACTGTTTTCCAGTCGCTGTGAGCGCTAAAACATGGAGGCGCCTCAGTGTTAGCATTATGTGCTAAATCACCCGGGCAGACTAGTTCAGTTAACCCATCTGCTGTTCTAGACTATGCAACGTCAACTAACATGTTGCTAGCAAGTTTGCTAATCTCCTGCATCCCAGGTGTGAGTGGATGAGTCACGCCATTTTTTTTTTATAAATTGAGGCACCTAACACAGTAGGGTGAAGGTGAAGTCTCTCATCAGCACGCAGGGCGGCCATGTATCTATAAAACCAAAGCCCTGCTCGGAACTATATCATGCCAGCCAGTGGATTAGAGACAGTCGTCTACTACAACGATCATCATTACCCCTGTCAGGTAGAGGGCCAGAGAAAATTAATCGATGCCGACACATCTTTCTGTCAAAGTCACACAGCATAACTATGTTGCATTTTGTGACCTTGGTTTACCTCATCATAGTATCGTTGGTGCCAACATGAACTACAGTGTTGTCGAAACTAGAGTCGTGTTTGGTGCCTCTAATCTGACTCTGTATGTGGTCTGACTGCATGCCAGCACCCTAATGACGCGTTTCCACCCGGCGGTGCGGTTAGGCCCAGTACGATAAGGTCTACTAGTGTAGGTGCAGTTAGGCGAAGCTCAGTTACGGCTTGCGTTTCCAACGCAGACATTACCCTTATGGTAGGGCGGGGTTTAAACCGGAAGACCATCGGACCCCGCCCACTTTTTGGAGGTGGAAACGCGAACCGTTCCGCAACTAATCATACCTAACCGCACGGTGGAAGCGCGCCATTAGATTAGCTTCGATGTTGGGTAGGCAAATAACCTTCGCTGGCGTTTCTAGTTTAACTTTACGTATAACAGAGTCCCCTATGACTAGCGTTTTTTCCCCCAAAAAAGACTTGCGAGGCGGTATATAAGATAATTGTGGCCCTCGCATTCGCCGCCGTTTCACCTATAACAGTGAGGGTGCGATACAACGTTACAAAATTCAGCAGACTCAAGCAAGGTAGGGTCTAGTCTCCAGATGCGAGCCCCTTTCGGTTTAGATCTAAAAAAATAAGTTCAAAGATGGTCCGATATTGTTGTATAGTAGTGTAATTAGCTGAGGAATAGGGGCGCATGATAATTATCGGGCCGATAATTATCGGGCCGATAACAGAAATGATTACATAATTCCAATAAAGACACACGCTACCACGCATTCTCGCACACACACATACGCTACTCTCGTAACAATTATTATCTACAACAGTTAGCTGAACATTATAGGGTCCCGGCCTTCCACTCCCAGTTTTCCCAGTTAAACACAGAAATAAACTACATCCGTCCCAGTATTTGTTAGATGTGAAATGAAGCAAAAAATACGCTCTCTTTTGTCCGGTAACGCAGTCGCCGCAACGCCTTTCTTCTTCGTAGTTTCTTCTATTTGTCTGTAACTCATGCTCCAATCTTTCATCAATCGTTGCGGATGTTGCGGATGCAACGGAATATATAATGCATCACTGCAGCAACATTTAAGATGATCGCGATGAGATCTGCCCGTTCTGCCTCCGTGCTGTCTGTTGTCAGACCAAAACAAACCTGAGTGACAGGGGCCGTCCTTATCCCGCCTCTTGCGAACCTACATCATATCCCGCCCCTTGAAAGCCTGCCCCCCTAAACCCTCCGTGGATTCTAATGATGTCTGAGCGACACCGATGTCCGCATATCGGGCATCAAGTGTGAATAAGTGTGAATGACCCTCACGGTCGAACCTCCTGAAGACGGAGGACATGTGTGAAAACGGCTATAGACAAACTTGTGTCAGTACCAGTTATCGGTATCGGTTTTATTTATTTTTTATCGTGCCTCCCTACTGATGACAGAGATGGTAATAGAGCCTTATCAAAGAAAAAGTTATCAATGCGTTTGTAGGAGTAATGGACATGGGAGAAGAAAGAGTATTGTTTGACTGTAGGGGGCAAAAGGGTCAATGTAACCATTATTGATCATAAAAGTGGACAGGGCCTGCGACATCTTTGAGGGTACAGCTGTCCTGGTGCTAGATCTATCTAGATCGGGGTCTATAACACAATTTATATCTTCTCCTAGTATCAAGTTATGGGCATTCAAATCAGGAAGCTCAGACCAAAGATTTTTCTGAATTTAACGTCATCCCAATTATGTGCAGAAACAGGACAACCGGTGTCTGATACAACATGCCTGTTACTATTATGTAGCGACCATTGGGATCTAGGTAGACATAGTAGGAATGAACTGCACTTTCTTTCCAATGAGTATGGCTGTCCCCCGTGTTTTAATCTCAAATTTAGAATGAAACATCTGACCAAACCACGGTCTAGAGAGTCTCAGTTGGTCAGCCTTAAGTAGGTGTGTTTCTTGTAGGAATATTACATCCCCTTTCAACTTTTCAACATGGGAGAAAACACTCGACCGTTTACCAAGCCCGTTAATTCCCCCAACGTTCCATGAGAAAAATGTGACTGTGCTCTCTGATCCTACCGAGAGGTTTGTACTAGCCATTGTATGATGTAAGCGAGGTAGAAAGAGCGCATATAGTTGCAGAGTATATAATAATACTCGCATTTGGATGGGTAGCAGCCTGAGCAACATTGCCATAGTTTTATGAAAGTGCACACTGGATTATAGGTCAAAGAAAAACTACTACAATGAGATATAGTAAAAAAAAACACATACACATATACTCCCCCCCCTCCCAGAATGATCACCTCCCCCTCCTTAGTATTTTCCCCAACCCGGAGTTATCCACCCCTGCACGTCAAGTGTTCCCATCCCCAAACGATGGAAGCAACCGTGCTCGCTCCAACGTGAGCCACACCCCAATAAGACTATAAGTGTTTACAATACCATAATAAACATGATTATTGTGAGATTCTAAGACTTTTATAAGACTGAGATATCCGCCATGCTGCTAGAACGCGGGGGGGATTCAGAGTTCAGAGCTCACTTTAGAATCGGTTGTCAAAGTAAAAGCTTTCGCAGGTTTTGGAGGCATTTAGCCGGTCAAAATACAAAGAAATACTGCGTAGGACAAATCCAAATAAGTAAACTCAGAAGAGTTGACTGAAATGTGCCTTAAAAAATATATAAATTCACTTTCTGCTGGTGCTCCCAAAAGGATGTGTCACTACCAGGCCTTGAATTCCGTGATTTTAGGGGCAAGGCCATAAGTTAAAAAACATGATTTTGATTTCACTTAAATAGACGATTCCGTTTTTAACAGCATCAATGCCTTTTTAATTAACAGTGTAACACTTCTAGAGAAATTTTCATTGCTTTGCGGTTTTTCTCTGCATCTTGAAGAGCATTTTTTTGCGATAATTCTCCACTCTGTCCTTTCTTGGCAATCTATTTAAAAAGAAAAAAGGTGAGAGTGAATTTGTTGAATTTGTTAAATGTTAAAACTCTATTAGTGAGATTAGAATTTCCATAAGTAATTTATCTTTATTGAATTACAAATTATAACTAGAATGCGTTTCTGACAAACGAACTGCGAGAGTATAGTTGCTAAAATGCTAACGTCACAGCTAACATCCCAGCTAACATCACCGCTAGCATCACTGCTAACGTCAACGCTAGCGTCACCGTCGTAAAAAGTAGTCAAATTCGGCGGCAAAAGACCCCCAATCTTGCAACACTGCCTGCACGTCCTCCGCGCTCTAACTCTGCGTAAATCATTGAGTCCAACTGAAAACTGAAAAAGTATAAAGGTAATCGAAATTCGGTTTACAGATTATTGAAGATACAAGTGTGTTGAATTTGTTAAATGGTTTGCAACCAGTTTACAATGCATGAAGTAGTTGAAGTGTTAGAGAAGGGCATTGACTTACATTGTAAAAAATAAAGCAGAAAAAGCGTAATTGTTTAAAAAGTTGAAAGCATTGAAAAAAGCAGAGAGATAGCCATCATGACGTTCAAGAGCTGGACGTTTTGATAGTTGATTTGTTTCTGTAGCTGAAATTATGCAGGAGCAGTTAACTGCACAAAAAACAGGCAAACAGACTTACTGATTCTAAGAAGTTTTATTTTAGAGTGCAGCAAAAAATGCTGCTGCGCTTGAGCTTCAGAAATGCTTGGGGAAATGTAGCTTATGTGGACGCCTCCGCATTACTTGGCCAATAAAGAAGCTAAGCAACCGAAAAGCTATTTGATTCAGAATATAGATAGTTTTTCAAACGCTCATATTTATTGTCATGTTGTCTTCGGGATCGCTGTGCAGTACGGATCGGGTAGCCGGTCAATGAGAGCTCTTTAACGCTTGCATTTTTATTGGTCACACTTGTTGATTACGTTACTGTTGTGTTGACCAATCAAGTACATCTACTAACATTCCATTTCCGGGGTGGATTTGACAGAAGAGGGCACAGACAGGGGGGAATTTTTTTTTTAAACGAGCATAGCGCTGGGCACCAAGGCCACAGTGGCCGATGGGCATACGATTTACCGAAGGGCATCACGGCCATGGCCGTCGTGGCCGCCGGTGAAATTCCTGCCCTGGTCACTACATAGTTCGCTAAGCCGGAAGTCCCCTGTGGGTAAACGTCGTTGTAAAAGTGATGGACCTGAATAGAACAGTATGTCAATCATCTCCAATGTTTTGCAACATCATATGTCCAGCCACCAAAGATGCTACAAGGCCCAATGAGAATGGCTCAATGATTAAGTACCTGAGGTGAGGAGAACAACTTGGTTCTGACTCATAACCAGGAAAGGGCAGCACTGTATTTGTGTTAAGAAAACACATGAATGCACAAAGACACACACCCAGGCAAGCACACACATACACAAACATGCAAGCACACATGAACACAGGCAGGCAGGCAGGCAGGAAGGCGCAAACACACGCACACACACACACACACGTATTACGCTTAGACACACATACACATGCAAGTACGCTCACACACAAACACACACACACACACACACACATACACACACGCAGCCACACATAACACACACACACACACACACACGCAGCCACACATACACAAACTCACACAAAGGCGTGCTCATAAAGAAGGGCAGCTGACAGGGCCTCTGTCTCCACTGTGTCTGTTTGGCCGACCCTGTATTGGGGCTCCTCATCCACACACACACACACACACACACACACACACACACACACACACACACACACACACACACACACACACACACACACACACACACACACACACACACACACACACACACACACACAAACTTTAGCCAAACACATCATTATATCAAACTCACCATAACACACCCTGGAATCTGAAGCTCCCTGCAAAAAAATCACACCAGCTCCTCACTCTTCAGTCTTCAGCTGTGAACATCCCAACAAACATCAACATCCACTCATTATGTAGGTTAGAATAGGCCAATGGTTAGGGTGTTGGTTTCGCAGCCAAATGGATCTGGATTCAATCCACAATGTCCGCAGTCTACCACCTGTAGCTTCTTTGAGCAAAAGCATGTACCTAACAAAGTGTAACTCAATTAAAGTTACTTGAATAACAGTGAAATTCTTACTAAGAAATTTGCTTTTAACAATATCATAATAAACATTTAGAAGGGATTGCGTTGTGATACCCATATTTCTATGGGTATGAAGCTGGGGCCAGTACATCGTTCAGCTGTCTTGCTGTTGCTCATGCTCTTTTATGGTGTTGTGTTGAACGGCCTATGAGCGATCCCAAAGCACTGTTTATAATTTTTGAAAAAGAGAAGCGACTGATTTGCAAAGATTCTTCTTATGTGTAAGCGTGTCTTTTCTTCATATATACTGATTGACATACTACATTGTATTTATTATTATTTATTATTAAGGACATTCTTTTTGAGAAACATTACCAGGATTAACCGGAAGAATACAAATGTTTAAGTTATAATGAATGTAATTAATAACGAATAGTAACTCACTATATTCTGATTCAATGCCCCGGCCACAGTGCCCACGCTGCAGTGCCCAGAGGTGGCTCTTCTTTCTGTATTCAATCAACCAGAAACCCCCAAGGAGCCCAGTGGTCCTCTCTCTCTCTCTCTCTCTCTCTCTCTCTCTCTCTCTCTCTCTCTCTCTCTCTCTCTCTCTCTCTCTCTCTCTCTCTCTCTCTCTCTCTCTCTCTCTCCTTCTCCCTCTCTCTCTCTGTGTCTCTCTCCTACTCACTCTCTCTGCTCTGTGTCTCTCTCCCCTGCTTCCCCTCTCTGTGTCTCTCTATGTGTCTCCCTCTCCTTCTCCCTCTCTCTCCTACTCCCCCTCTCTGTGTCTCTCTCTGTGTCTCTCTCTGTGTCTCTCTCTCCTACTCCCTCTCTCTGTGTTCTTCTCTCCTACTCCCCCTCTCTTTGTCTCTCTCTCGTTCAAACTCTCTGTGTCTCTCTCTCGTTCTCCTTCTCTCTGTGTGTCTCTCTCCTTCTCTCTGAGTCTCTCTGGAAGTTGAATTGGTTTTATTGCTGTGACGGACAGTGCTGTTAGCCAATCAGAGGTGATGCATTTGCATGTCATGAATATTCATGAGTAAGAGCCAAAATCGTGTCGTTCCCCCCCGCCCACATCCTCCACCATACTAGAACAGTGTGAAACAGGAGCAGCGGAGAATTTTTTTCACCAAAACCAACTCACAGAGCATTCATAGCTACTTGTGTTCACCGCAAAATTATTGAAAAAAACGATGCCATGACACCATTAAGGTATATATTGCATCAACGTTGTTTGGCGCATATACATACAAACACACTCACACACAGACACACACACAAACACACACACACACACACACACACTACACACTACACACACACACACACACACACACACACACACACACACACACACACACACACACACACAAAGCAGGCATGATTTCCTCGTAGCCTCGCTCATCTTGTGAAAGCATGCCAATTGCTTGTTCTGGTATTTCTGGTCTGATTATTTGGATAAAGACATGTATAGCTGAATGAGTTGAGGGTCGAACATGTCTTATTTCCACTCGCTATATTAACGTTGAAGGGCAAATTCAGGCTAGTAATAAAACTTTCACTGTTAGTTTATACTGAATGTGTACACTACAAACGAGGTCCTCTTTAATGTCTAAACTGGCCTACTTTAACTTTGTAGTAGCCATTACACAACAAGAGGATTTTAATGCAATTTTTCTTTCATCATTAATATGCAAATTAGTGACCTTATTTAGATTTTCTTTACTCTTCGTTGAAAAAAGCCAGGGGCAGCAGGTGCCCATTAACGCCATTCGTTTGATTTTGTTTAAGTTAAAGGAGCGGAAATCATTTGTAGAAGGAAGTTATTTTTCAGTTCACCGTCGCTGTTGCGCTATGTGAAGCGTGTTAAATCGGGTAGGATATGCTCATTCAAAGTTGTAACTTTGCCACTTTGGCACCTCTGTCTAAACTGTAAACAGTATTCGGAGGGTTGTGCCTCCATAAGTTTCTTTGGAAATATTCGTTTATTAGTGATGTCCAACGTGGCAAATTATTTGAGATCTTTCCATGTGTTTATCATTGGGTTTTGTTGGCTGGCTTTACACTTGTTGGTCCATGGATGCGTACTGATTTTGTATGGACCTTTTCCAGCCTTATAGACAATCTAGGCCTACACAATGGCATTGTTGCATCAATACCTTCTCAATTTCAGGGTTTTTCTTCTCAACATCCTGAATCACATGATTTTCGGGAGTGACTTCCCATCAGAACATCCTGTAGGCATAGGCCTACTAGATTAACAGTCCGATCAAAATACCTAAGGCTCTTCTGCTAAAGGCCTGTGTACTGATAAAAAGCCTGTATACAATATTAGACTTTTTTGTTGCATTTTGTAATAATGCGGCCCTTCTTGTGTGTTTCAGCGCTAAAGCGGTCGTTTGAGGTGGAGGAGGCAGACTCATCCACTCACCCTTCGCCCCTGACCCGCCGCACCACCAACCCCCTCCGCTCGTCCAACTCCTCCACGTCCAGCCAGCGGAGCTACGACCTCGGCTCCCGCAACTCAGACTACTCTTCTTCCAGAACTTCCCCTTCCGAGCCCTCCAATTCCCGCTCCCCAAAGACGGGCATTAGGCGCATCGACCTATCGGGAGGCCGGAACCCCGATGCGGCCCCCAGCCGACGCACGGAGATCTCCATCGAGGTCTCCTCCAAGCAGATCGACAGCTCCCCCAGTGCCGGAATCGCCCGCTTCGGCCTCAAGCGCCCTGAGGTAGGCCTGAACAGTCGGAGTAACCACCCAGAGAGCGGCTCCTCCGGGCCCCTCCCCAGCTCCCTCCAAAGGCGGGCAGAGATGAGTTTGACACGCCCCCAAGAGCCCCCCGCGCCCCCAAGGAGGACGGACTCCCAGCCCTCCGCGGCGGCCTGCAGCACCCGGATCCCCGAGCCCCCCCAGCAGAAGAGGCCGGAGCCTGCCACGCCCAGCCCCACGGAGGTGAGCTCCAGGAGGCCAGAGGCGCCCGTGTTCAGACAGCAGGATCTGCTGCTGCTGGAGAACAACAGCAACGACAACCAGGGCGGCAGCCATCCACCCCCAGTGCCGAGCAGCCCTCCGCCCGCCGCGGCAGAGCCCCGGGGGGAGAGGGTGCAGTTCCCCGTCTCCCCGACCCACGCCTCCAGACCTACAGAGAGTGAGTACCTGTCCCCGTTGTGCGTTTGCTTTTCCATTTTTGTTTTGTGGTTTGTTATTGTTTGATGGGGGCTTGGTCTGAAATACACTGCATTCGCTGCCGCTTCATAAATTCCATCTGAGGAAACTAAAGTTGGTTATGTAAAAATAAAGATAAAGGGGAGAATAGTTATTTTATGCAACTTTTTATGCAACTTTATACATCTAACATGTACTGAATGTTTGGTTAGGGCCGTGTTCAGAAATTCTTATCTAATGTTAATAATCATTCTTGTAAATTGATGTGTCTGCATTTGTGCACTGAACACCACAATAACACTTCTGATTCCCATGCATTTGTGCTCACATTTATGCAACATGCCCCGCTTAACAAATGTATTTGCCTGGGATATCTCATTTTCCATTCTTGCTTTGACACACTCTGGTTCAGTTTTTACATTGCATTGGATACAATTATGTGACAGCAAATGCCTTTCGGCTCTTATATAATGCAATATAATATTGACTGAATGATGGTATTATCACTTGAATTATATTCTTTGACTTCATAATATTTTGGTCAGATCCAGAATAATTATATAAGCACACTTTGAACACTAAGCTCTAAGCACACTACTCACCTTTTCTTTTGTCTGAAATAAGCAGCCCGGAAATGAATATAAAGAGGGGTATTAATGACACCTGGTGGTGAAGTTGTTAATTCCGCTCTCATTGCTTTTCTGCTGCTTTGAAAACTTCTGAACAGCACGATGCTTAAAATCTCGGATTCTCTATATTTATATGCAATCCCTCATATATTTATGAGGGAGTTATAATTCTATACTGCAAGGTGGAAATCGAGTCTACTTGTGAGGCTTTCTGTGAACGTAGGCCAGCCTGGGAAGAGTTGCAGCAACGATCTGAGATTGGCTATAAAGAAAGGACACGTACAGTGTTAGCAAGACGCCAGTGGCCAAGCATTAGCTCATCAGATTCTCCAGCAGGGGTTGGAAAAACAAAGTGGTGATCATGGAGGGGCTCCATAATATACAGTGCATTCTGCAGTGGTCATTATACACTGCATATTGTCCAGCACTGTGGTTTCAGACAATGTCTTTGTAAACAGATATTCCTTTTTGATTTGTTTTAAATTGAAACATAATCCAGCCCATGTTGGATGTCGCCGGGTTGCTCATTTCATGTGGTCAATCAACGATGACATAATGCCTGGGCACTTTCATGAATATGTGACACTTGAAATGTCGAGCAAGGATGAGGTAAACCAAGTATAAATGCGCTCGCTCTCACTAACGACCCCGTTTGTTGCTTTTGAGCCCCGGCCACTGTTGACTAACCTGCAAAACATGTGTTGGCCAGCCCACGCCAACGCTCCTAAACCGAGCTCCTCCCCTTGGTCCCGTGGTCTCCTGGAAGCCCACTGCCATACGGATTGGTTCTGACAACCTCAACCAAGAAATGAGCTATAGGTCAAACTGTGGTAATGTGCTGCAATCTTGGGCCGGCGAGTCACATTTGGAATGAGCAGGGGAGGTCAGGGTATCCCAAGGTTTTCATTCCATTACCCACCTTTGGGGAGATGCACCATGCCCCCCTTCCCAGAAACAAATTATTATTTTTGATTCAGTTAAGGGTCATGACCCATAGTTTTTTAAAGAACACTTCACGACACATAGTAATGGTCAAGTTCATGCAAACCTTTATTGCACTTCAATGCAATGACTGAATCTGAGTTATTTAGCATCACTATTTCTCCTGAACGGCAGTTATCGATCGGTTGAACACACAGGGAAGGTACGTTTTGCAGGAGGCTGCTCTAATTTTCTGGCAACGCTCCATGTTTGCAATGCTTCACTAGAAACAGGCGTAGCTTTCTAATCTTAACAACTTTATACTCTGTATAATGTCGCTATGGCTTCCATGGCTTTTCTTAACCAGGATTACAATCTGGGTCTGTCTGTAAGCAAAAACTAAGTCTCTTGAGGAAAGTGGTTAGGGTTTAAAAGAAAGTGTGTGAATGTAGTCACAAAGATCCTGATGGTGCAGAATGATGGTGAGTTGGGTTATCTTACCTGTTGAATGACATGTTGAACACATATCAAACCTTTATTACCATGCTGTCCAGTTGCAGCAGAGTCCTGGTGCGGACTGTTGTGACTGAACAGCCTGGTTCAGCCTCCCTTTTCCTCCATGTGAAGAGTCGTGTGCCAGCCGGCACAGAGCATGAAGGCCAAATGAGGGGCTACTAACTTACCATCAGGGTGGAACCACAAGCTAGGCTCCAAGGGTGCACAGCTGATCTTAAACTGTCTTCTCAAGTGTGGGCACTATTCTGCAGTAGCCACATCACCAAGTGAGAGGACTGGTACTAGTCGAGTTGCACTGGCTTTAAAATGTAGGCCTTCTAAGGCCATCAGGGAAGGTTTAAATCCAGCTTGTTTAGCAGCAGAGTCTGCTTATACATTAACCTGGGAATCAGAATGCATTTCTGTGTTCTAAACATTTGACAATAGCCAAGTCAGAAACGTAGAAGCAAGTTTTAATGGTCATTAGTATGACCTTCATTTAAGACAAAAGACATGGAGATGAACAATGGTCTAGCAATTCTAGAGTAGGGTGATGCTCAGCGCCTAAGGGCTATACCATATGCATATGTTGTTGATACACTAGTGTGATGTGTTGTTCTGCTGTATCAAAAGGAGAGGGCTGGTTTTTAGTGAGAGATTCAATAGCTGCACAACCATCCAGACCGATATACTGTATATCTGTGTTTGGGGCTTCAATGTGTCACTGTTATATAGGTACCTTCTCTCGACAATAACTAATTGCCAACATTTAAGGAATCCTATGAGATACACTAATAGTGAGAATTAATGACAATGGTAAACTCAGAATATTCTCGGTATAAAGATAAAGATAGTATTTATGCAGTATCTGTTATTCTGACTAATTTAAGAAGCTTAATCCAAGAACTTTTGGCAACACTTTATATTAGGATACACATATTCGCCATTAACTAGGTGCTTATTAATATGCCTATTAGGGACATTCTGGCACTTTATTAGTAATTATCCGACACGTATTAATACCTTATTCTGTATAACCTTATTATACCCTTACTACTCCATTAATTAAGATTTCACCTAATAGAACCTCCTAATTATTGTTTAATTACTGTAAATAAACCTATCTAAATGGACGGTTTCGGCCCTGTTTTACGGTCAGGCCAGCTCCGTTTCGCGCTGTTTGCAAATATCTAGCAGGCCAGCCCAAATAAATCATTTTACATCTTAAATTGAAAAAAATATTAAAACAAATATAAATATGATATTATATAATATTATAAAATAATAATCCCCTTTCGGGGAATATCCCGAACCTCCCGATGGCCGTCAAGCCATAAGCCACTTGCATAAGCAGAACTTCTGTATTTACCTTCAAAATAAAAACCTTTAAAGGATCTGATATGAGGCACAAAACAGATCAATCACTCCACATGTCCGCATTTATCAACCTTGACAACATATAGTACTCATTAACTGTTAATTAGTGTATATTAAAGGACTTAATTAACCTTAATAAGCATTGTTTACCGCTTATGATCCCGTACCTGCAAAATGCGTAATTTACTGTTTAATAAAGGACTTACTTACCTTAAAGGGGACATATTATACCACCAGGTGTGAGTGTGATTAGCCTTATAAGCCGTTTCAAAAATCTGCCCCATATGACATCACTAGTGGGCATGTCCACCTAGATCTGTGCGGGATAGATCAGTCTACCAGCCTGGATAGATGAGCAACGTTTACTTCAGTCCACTGGGTAGGGAGGTAGACTGATCTATCCAGCACAGATCTAGGTGGACACAAGGAGGGACCTGAGGCAGGAGGCAGTGCATCAAGAACTCCCACACACTGTGTATCTCAGTCAGATGTAATTTGCAAATCAATAAAAAAAATAAGAAACGAGGAATGGCATTGAAGGTAATTCAGCTTATTGTTCTCTCTGATTAATTTAAGTAATTTTTTATGTAGATATATATGATGAATATGTATAATGCCAGCCTAATGTTTTGTGTATACTGCTGCAACACTCATAATAACCAACAGATGGAGAGAGAGAGTGAGGAGCTAGAGAGAACGAGGGAGCTAAAGAGAGCGAGAGATCACATAATGATGATGACCTGTTGATGGAAGACCAGGCATACAAAGACAACATTTCTCTGTGCTGATTCTGCTCTCCTAAACATTTCCCATGAACACCATAGTTTACCTAGCGGGCTCACAGGGGGCTCACAGGGGGCTCCCTGTGAAGGGAATCCAAAAGACAGTTAACCATTTCCAGTCAATGGGAAAATTTGTATTTCATTCTTGTTCTATAAAGTTAATGCATCATTTTCTTCAGTTGGTTAGAATCTAGGTGGCTAGCTCAACTCCAAAATCTAAAGTTGTAGAGGTACCATGAACTACTGCAGGGTGGCCATTCAATTTCTGCCCTCTGCCAAATATGGATCGCGTACTCTGCTGGTTGCAAAAAAATGTCAAGCAATGGCAGTGCCCATAACGTGAAATCGAATACGCCATTGGGTGACTTCTGTAAGCCATTGGGTTACGTCATGACCGCTACTTCTATCATTTTTACAGTCAATGATTCCCCCCAGCATCATATCCCCCGATTCCCCAACTTATCCGTTCTGAGTTGACAGGTACAACTCCTATCATTACTCATGTCATGGACTCATGCCAGTGCTATTCTCCAGGGCGCTGTGTGTTATGCATGCCCTTGGGCACAGCTAACATCCTTCAGGTGGCCGGAAAAACCAACAGCTTCTGCTGCCCACCATCTTTGCTCTCTCTGAACCCAATAAACTCAGTCAAGGATATCTCTGTCATCACAATCAACCCACCCATCAATACCAACCACCGGCTGCTTGAACCAAAGAGTTAGGCGGAACCAAAAGTCTGTGTCCTCAGTGGTGCTCTTGTACTTGTAATTTGACTCGTCTTAATAGCCGAGTGCTGTTGGATCGACCAGCAGCTCCAGTTTGGAGCTGCAGGGCTTACGTGTAAGTGAGCAAGGGAAGTCGGCTGAAGTCGGGTCTTTTCAGGAGAAACTCTGGTGGGGCGTGTATTAGGGATCAATTGATTTAATGTTTAACATTCATTGCCACAGATTTAGATTCGTTGTTCAGTTTATTTTTTCAGTGCGTGTGCGTGTGTGTGTGTGTGTGTGTGTGTGTGTGTTTGTTGGCGGGGTTATTTCTCTGTGGGATGGGGGGGGGCTTTGGAAAACAGCCTAGGTGATCACACCACAGAGGGGGATAGAGAGAGTGGCTGACTGGCTGGGATATGGGGAGCATTGAAAGACTTGATTTAAACAGTATTTTGATACTGCTCCTTTGTAAAAACGAACTCATCAAAACAATCAAACTTGCGACAAAATCAGTGGCTCATGCATTTCATTTAGTTGTTTTATCTTTCAACTTTTTAATCATTGTTTTACATCGCAGACAAAATAACCTTTTCAATGGGTGGCTCAAGATTACACTTTTTAGTCCCGCTCAACTTGGCATGGTTGTTGCGTTCCATTTCCTACCTTCAATCTCGTTTGAGGCCCAGCAAAGTCTATCTGAAGGCATCCCTGAGCAAGATGGCGAACTGCCTTGCTCCCTGCTAATTTGAGGGCTTAACTCATGACTATTATACCACTAAGGGATCTATAGGTTGAACAATCTCTTTGACCTTTTGTCAGGGAAGTGTAGTGGCTAGGGTCTTCGATCTCCAGACAAAAGGTCCTGGGTCATACCCCACACCTAACTACCTACCAACCTACCTGCTCCTATTGACCTGAATCTGAATTCAATGTAAACTCCAACTTTATATGAAAGGGTTTGCTTTCATACACGACTAAATATCTGAGGTAATAAGTAGTATGTGAGGGTTCTCTATGACTTCACCCATACGTTGAAGTACGTCCCCCAACTGCCACAGGGATTTGAGGCAGCCTCGACACATGGCTCCAGAGAAACCCCCCTTCCAAGGTCCCAAGGCCTGGTAAAACCCCAGGCGTCGGTTGATCTATCCGCAGTCTCCCCTCTAAACACAGGGCTTTTACCGCTCTGTTGAGGAAACAGTTCAGAGAGCAGCGAGATGAAAAGGGAAGTAGAACACAATGACAGGGCTTTTTTCTTCGTTTTCCTACATTGTAAAACACAACTAGTACAGCCGGTTTGGGTCTGGTGGGAGTCTGCCTCCAGGTTGGCCATCATGGTGATGCTGGAATGAGAGGGATGTTGAGGGAGGCCCCCTCCACATCTCCTGGGGCTATGGCCGGGGTCAGGCCAGGTAATTGGGGTTTGCACGTGCCCAGGCGCGTACACACTTTAAACTTTGTTCTCCTCCTGTTTCATGCCTTGTCCAATTTGTGTATTGTTATTCTATCAACCTCTCCACTCTTCCTCACATCTGGATAAAGGTATTGTGCTTGTGTGTCACTGACACGCACCCTACCTCCATCTCTCCAGCCAATCATTCCATCTTGTTCTTCTGCCACTCTTTTTTTTATTTTCAATTTGAATAATTTAGTTGGCCTCACTTAAGGGTAGGAGGGAATGTTTTTGGGAAGGCAGAGGGAGGGTTCTGGTGTCTAAAGGAAGTGGGCGTGTCCTGTTGCTGTGGGTCCTCTGTCACATGACATCGGTGGGCGGGAGGAAGCAGGCTGTGAGCTTCGGGAGAGCAGTCGACTCTGGTCTCTCGCACTGGAGAGCTGAGCTGCTGCCGGGGACGACGCACACACACACACGCCATAGGGTGAGCATTCCTCTACACACCGGGATGACTGCGTGGGTGTGTTGTTGTTGTGTTTGTGTGGGTGCCCGATTGAGTTCGATCATTGAGGGAAAGGTAGAAAGTCATGTCATGTTCTTTCAAGTATTCGTTTTTTCCTTGTTTTCATGTTCAGCAAACCGTCTTAGTTTCCTTGTTGTTTTTATAGTCTTCAGTTATGTGTTCATCCACTCGGATCAGGTTCGGTGAGCAGACAGTTCACGTGCTATTTGTATACCTCGCCTTACTGATATTTAAGATGCTATGAAAAAGAGAGCCTGAGGGCTTAGCAAACTAATATGCAATGAGCAAAGGAATTGGCAAATGATTGCTTGTGTGTGTGTGTGTGTGTGTGTGTGTGTGTGTGTGTGTGTGTGTGTGTGTGTGTGTGTGTGTGTGTGTGTGTGTGTGTGTGTGTGAGTATTTGTGCAGAAAAAAAGCTTTCCGGTTTCATGTCATAATCCATTTCACTTCAACTTACACACATTAGCATTGAGTCTAAAGGGCTCTCACAATGACCATGCAGAAATTAGGCAGCAGTGAATGGAGACTCACTGTGTTCGGTTAGCTTATGCAGCTAAATACACACTACATTGTGCATTTTTTTATTGATTATAGTGTTAGAAAATTGCCTTTTTTATTTTTCTTGCATTCAGATAAGGAATACTGGGTCAAATGACAATCAACTCAAGAATCAAGGCCGCGGTAAGGCTCAGTCCTTACCGCAGCGCCTGGGGTTTGATTCCTGCCCTTGGCCCTTTGCTGCATGTCCTCCTCTCTCTCTCTCTCCCATACCTCCTGTCTAACTCTACATGAATAAAATGTTAAAAATATATATAGATATTTTAATTTGAACAGATTTTTTTATTTTAATGAAAAGTATTATTGCTCTGCAACCAATGAATCAACTTCAAGTTAGTGAAGCTTAGTGAAATCCATCCCTCTTTATATATTTATTAAAACCATTTAGAGTCAGATTTGTAGCACAACTAGAATAGTATGAGGAGATGGATGTACTTAATTAATCTCAAATGGGAAATTAGGCACTGCTGTATGTTAGACTGGGATTACCAAAAGCCTTGTGTTTGCGTACGTCCGTGCGTGTGTGCATGC
The DNA here is from genome assembly GCF_902167405.1 of Gadus morhua. Lineage (NCBI taxonomy): Eukaryota > Metazoa > Chordata > Actinopteri > Gadiformes > Gadidae > Gadus > Gadus morhua. The sequence continues at coordinate 13,719,395 of NC_044049.1, read as the reverse complement.
GTGCCTGTGTGCGTGCATTCGTGCGTAGCCCTGATTTAAGACGACCTGTGTGTTGTTGGTGGCAAACCTTTTTAATCCAAACCAATCCAGATCCAAAAATCCCTTGAGGGAATCCCACCAGATACCGCATCCATGGCAACCAATCAACCTTCACCTTCACCAGCCGCCCCTGTGGTCCCTCGAGTCTCACTCTGACTCTCTCAACCTTTCTTCCCCTTGTTCCTCTTATGTGCACACACATTGTTAGTGGAAAATAGCTCTTTTGTGGCTCTTTCTTGTGTTTTCCCAATGAGGGCAGGCACAGTGGCCTTTCACCAGCTGTGCACGGGACATTGAAAAGGTCAGCATTTGTGCGTGTGTGCAAGCTTTGCATTGTTAATAGCAGACTTTGAAAAGCAAAGTATTGCACTGATGTTGTCGCAGTTCTCCAGCACACGAATGATTAGTTGTTGCGGTAAGAGTTTGGGTATCGGTCACCAAGAAATTCCACCAATGAGTTTGAAAATAAATATGATCACATCAGTTGTGACAGACGTGAAGTTATAAGAAAGAGCATTGGGATTCTTAGAAAACAGATTCTTAGAAAAAACCCACGTTACAATTCACAATTGCTCGGGGTAGGTTTGCAGGCAATAGGAAACTACCACTCTGGAAAGCATGTTTAGCCAGATGAAGCAGACATATTGTATTTTGCAGAATATCCCCCATCTTATAACTTCATAAAAAAGTTGTGGGGCTTTCCCACCCTTTTATTAATGTTTATTAACCCTTTTATGAACGCCATATTTGTTGTGATTTCGGAGCCAGGAAATGCTGATCATCACTGTGGCATCATCGTCTGTGGCTTGTATTGTCTGGTTTTCACAATATCTGCAATCTGCACGTCGTGTGGATATCAGGTGCATGCTGACCTGCTGTTAAACAAAGCAGTCTAGTATTATAACAGTAGATTGCTGACTGTACAGAAAAGCGGTTGGCTGATACCAATCACTGAACTTTTCATGTTTGAGGTGACAGGAAACTTTGAACTGCCTCTTTATACATTTGTGTCTAGAGATGGTTCATTCTTTACATAATAATAACGATTTATAAAGTATAGATATGGATGTATGAGAAAGCCATCCACCCACAACTCTTGGAGGTTTTATTACTAGAAGTATTGGGTCATTTGTGTTTTTTGTTCTTTTACATGCTGTGGTCAAACCAAAAGCAGGAAATCCTAATAACACAGGAAGTGATGACTTTAGCACTTGGGTAAATCGAGCTCTATGAGAACCAGCAGGCAAGATAACTTTCCCTGTTGTTCTCCACACGCCCCTTCACACTGTCTTTCTGCTGCATTCCTTTTGTTTCCATTAGGGTGCCGTTGGTTACCTCTTGTCCAGTGTAGGTGGGTCAATCACTTCATAAATTCTTCTCTTGCAGAAGACACTCTTAATAGAGCGTATTTCAGTCTTGTAGCGTTGCACTGTGTGTGCCAGATAGAAAAGGCTTCCCTTGGTTGCAGCACGAAGCACCCCTGGTTCCGCTGAGCAGCAAATACTGGGCCAATGAATGGTGTTGTGGTACCCCCTAAATTAGTGATTCTGAACTGGTGGGCAGCGACCAATAAGTTTGCATTTCGAATGGGTCGCAAAGCATATGCCAAACCTTAGTCTTTAGAAAGAAGCCCATGTTACAATGTCAATTCATGTTTCAATGGCTTTTATTATTTAATTGACTTTAGTCCCCATTGTTGCAGCTTTTTGTTTGCTAAATGTATTTAACAGTACATGATTGCATTGTTGAATACCGCTATATTGATAGATATGTTTAATTTTGGATTGTGACCTAATGATAATGACACATATGGGTTCTGAGGCTAGACCAGTGTAGATTCACTGCACTAAATGACCCCCTGATCCCATGCCAGGAGGTAATTTAGTGCAGGGATTCTAAACTGTTCTAGTCTCAGTATAGGCATGGGATGCCTCCGACATACTGGTTGCGTAATTGCGTAGCAGTTCACAAGAAGTCCATTAATTTAAAATGCAACCAAGTGTAGGGCTTGCTACCTTGTGTTGTTGAAGGTTTGGGTTGCGTCTAGAGAACATCCAACCCGTTCACTAAAACGCATCCGAAACACATGCGGTAGACTCGACGTACACAGGAAAACTTGTTAAGGTGTGTGGTACCAACCAGTACTGGTAGCATTAACTAGTAAGTAACTAGTTGAAATAAGTTAAACTTTCTATGCAACCAATATCTATGAAGGCATACCTGAATTCACAGATGGCTCATGGGGCACAGTAGCCCAGTAGAATGGGATGAGGGCTATATCTGGCATCTCGTGTTGGTGACGCTCACCAGCTCAGAGTTATCTTACAGGGAAACATCCCAAACTTGCAAACCCTATAGCGACATACCTAGACCTGTTGACAGCTTATCTGTCCTTTATGGAACTAGACCAATAGGAATGACTGGATGAAGACATGTACATTCTAAATTATACAATGTACAAAAATATCAATATATGGCCTTCATGTAACTCAAGAGACAAACAAGTTAATGTTATCTTATATTTACAACCCCAAGACTTTTGTTTGAACTCAAACACGCCTATGTGTTTGGGGCCAGAGGTGTATGGGCTAATATCACAGACAATAGCCACTAGTGCTGTCACTTTTGAGAAAAATCTAGTTTGAACGCATATCGAATATCAAGCAATGTATAAGAATATTTATCTACAAAAAAATAAAAAAATAAATAATAAACGTAACGGAGATTCAATCACAAATTTATTACGTGAAAAGAGGAGACATAAACAGCACTTAGGCCATATCCTGTCTGAAAAAAAAACGTATTTTGAAACAGGTTATCAACTTAATCAATATCAAGTGCCACTAAGCATATCATAAAAAATTTAAATAAAAAGAATTTCACAGCGCAAACAATGACGTAAAAACTTAAAGGTTGTATAGGTGATTTGCTTTTTTGGCCATTTTTGCAAAATTACTTGAAATCCTTATCATAACCCGCTTACAGCCACTGAGTTAGAAGTACTGACATGAAAATTAAACAAGTCAATCATCTGTGGAACGGGCAGGGCTCGAAAAACTCCAGCCAATCATTTCCATTGCCACCGAGTTGCATTGGACAGTAAGTACGTCAATCAAACGGTCGTACTGCACTCCCCCTCCCCCGCGCCCCGCGCGCGACCCCTTCGTGCAGTACTCGTGACCCAGAGCTCGTGACCCAGAGCAAGCTCCTGTTTGTTGTTATCCTGCGGTAGCTACTGGAACTAGTTAATCCACATTTGGACCTAGCAGTAGAAGACAATTTCCATGGCAGACAAGACGCCACCATCCCCACCACCACCACCACCACCAGCAAAGAGAAGGAAAACTCTTTTTCAGAGAGTAATTGATAATAAAAACGCTGAAAGAGAAAAACTGAAATCAAGAATAATCCTAGGCGCTGCTTTCGAACGTTGGCGGCAACTGAAGGACGAGAAGGGTCTAAAAACCGATGCTTGTGTGGCGGTTGACCTAGTTTCAAAGTTTATACCGTTTATACTCGGTAATACCGGTGTGGAGACGAGTGTATTACTCGGTGTGAAAATGTCCACACCGCGGCAACCCTAGTGAAAACCAGGACTTCCAATACAATTATATGAAACAAACATACATTTTCTAAAAATAGTAATGATTTATGTGACCGTTTAATGTTTATAACATCTGGTCCAACCATTGCAGCGAGAACGTATTCTCAGCAGGGGGTGCTGGGAAAAAAAAAAACTCAGCCTGCACTAGACTCGCAACTCGTTACATTGATAAAAAAAGATGTATAGCAGCGCAGCTCAATTACACCAGTGCATGCGCGCACAGTTGAAAATCGATCGTTCACATCCAGCTGCTCACAGAACAAGTTTAGCGCACCACCGCTACCCTCACACTTTTTCATATAACCTTCAGCACTAGGTCATATGAGCATTAAATAAATGCTGCGTCTCAAAATGCCTTGGACAGCAGCGAGGATGACTCGCTTTGCCACGGGCCGAAACAGTTCGGAGCGACCACAGCCAGAGCGAACACAGCGGGGCAGAGGAGTGTCAGGAATAGTCTTTGGTGTACACATCAGTACGGCCTATTTGCACTACTGTTTAGTGGCAATGCAGTGTTTTATTCGATGCCTTTTTATTTTCGTATATTATTTCAATGAATACAATTTATTTATTCATAAAAAACGGATCTGGTCTTCAAATCTTTTTTCCAAATATAGGTCGTCTTACAATGGGGTTTGTGTTTATATTCGGACCAATACGGTACAGCGGGCGCTCACATGACGTTAAGCATTTCCTGGTGCATAATGTGACGCTTCAGAACCTAAAATCCCGTTTCTCCCCGTTGACACGACAACACATAACCGGCGTTTTCAGAAATAGCCTGGCTCGCTCTCGCGAATCTCTGTTCGCGCTCGTGCATGATTGCGCGTCCAGGTACTTGGAATGGGTGGAGTCAGAGTCAGCGTTGAAGGAGAGGGGGTAGGACCATTTGAGTTGTGTATTTTCAAAATCTGCTGGCGTTTCGCAAATCACCTACCCAACCTTTAAACAGGAGAAAGCAGCAGAAGTAAGGCCTATAGCCTGTCTACAAGAAATGAATTTCCTAATGTTGTTTGCTAGAAACACCTATCAACTTGATCTGGATCAAGTGCGGCTCTCTTTTTATTCACAATGTCACCTGCAGTGGAGAACATACATTCGCACAGACGGGCCTGGCACACACAGGTATTTGCGGGTCAATGTTGTGAGAAGCGGGTAATTGTTGCAGATTGTGTCTCTTCAACAGTGCAGCGTGTTGCTGACTGTGGGGAGGACTTTGGGTCGCAATTTTCCGCTTAGGCTGGCTGCTCTGTGCGTTATCCATTTTTGAAAAAGGATATACTATTATTCGCTAGCGCGCCTTCTACTGTGATGAGATGGCAAACAATAAGATAAAAACCAAACGGTCTAATCATAGATTGCAAAAAATGCGCTGCTCAACATGCACTTTAATAACCGAATCATTTATATATATTCGATTACGGATATCGCATGTCATGTTCGAATGCATATTCGAATATTGAATAAAAAGTGTCAGCCCTAATAGCCACTGTACCGGTGCATTGGCCCTTGATTACCCTATGAATGATAAATCTACCCTGGTGATTTTTTGTCTACTATTTCTTGCAAGACTTTTTCAATGGTTAATAGTTTTAAAGGATGCAAAAATATGCAATTCTTCCTACAACAAAGCTTTTTTCTTGGTAGAAATTTGCCCTAGGCCGATACAACTTCAAACAGCTCTTTACGTTTTTAGAAGTTTCATGACTGTGTGGCGGCAGAAAACATTCCGAAGGCTGTCTGGCCAAAGCCATGGGATGCTTGACTCATTACTGCAATTAACACGCATTCCCAGTCGTCAGTATGCACTGCTGTCAGAGGTTGACTCTACAGTGTGTTGTACAGGGTTTTCTTTATAAAACCTGGACTTTACAGTGTTTCTTACTGTGGGCTCATGAATGTAGTATTCACATTGTATGGTAATATAATGTATAGGCTTATTAATTTAGTAACACTGACTTTATTTAATATTAATAAAATGTATGGGCTTATTAATGTATTAACACTCACTTCATTGTATACTAATATAATATAAGGGCTTAATACACGGTTCTTCTCAATGCCGTGGAACTCTCCGTTCACTTGTATGGGCCCTTCACAACTTCCGGCGGTGAATTATATTTGATAATTCAATTCAGTATAATTGACCGCTGTCTTTCGTATCACTCCGCAAGTAGTCCCGGTAACTTATCAACCCCAGCGTACTCGGTTGCTATGCGACGTCAACGTCTTTGGCGGACTATTTCTCTGCTGATCAACACTACGAATGCTAGTAACAAATAAATTGTGAAAAGTTTTTTTAGTTTTGGCAAGTAGCCGTGTAATAAGTGGGATAATGTATAGAACGTCACCGGTCATTATCGAAAATAAGCCCCTTCAGGGTGAACCAGACACCGACGCGAAGCGCAGGTGTCTTGCTTCGCCCTGAAGGGGCTTATTTCCGATAATGACCGGCATTTTACACATTATCCCTGACATATGAATCTAGTAGCACTGAAATTATTATTTATGTAATATTATGTTATAAGCCTCCCATTTGGTAGACGTATATTTCCAAATCATCCTGGCAACAGTACCGTGAGTTCATAAATTCTTCCCATTGCTTTCCAGTTTATCTGACCAGTTGACTGTACCTCACACTACATGTAGTTATGTAGCCTTGGTTACCTGAAATACATCCAATATACAGGATTTGGTGTTTAATTTAAAACTTCACAATGATAATACCTCTTATAGTGTATAGATTTCCAGATACATTGGCATGAAAGAATGGAAACAAGAGTTACGACCCCAAATAATAAATTATTATTGCCACCACCCCCAGTTTCCCCTCTTCTAGTCAAGGGGTTTACCCCCAGAGGATAGCAATTAAGTCCTTGTGGTAGTGGGTAGAGCTTGGCGATTATTCTATTATTTTTTGATTAATTAGAATTTATGGTTTAGTTTGATTTTATGTTTAAAAATAAAAAACGATTTTAATCAGGAAATAAAGGTACCGCCCCCACTTCCAATTCCTTCCCTGAGCTCCCCATAGTTCTGTATGCCTGAGGTCTGTGGCAACTAAAAGCAGATATGATCTACCAAGCCATAGTATATCGCTTTGGTACGTGGTGCAATTCATATGCAAAAACTCTTATTATAACACACGTAACAGTTACACAACGACGCTATTGAAAAAGTATTATAAAATTGCCATGATTACGTCCCGCGTCCATCCTAAAACTCTCAGACCAAATCTTTCTTTGTTTATATCACAGTGTTCAAATTCCATCTGAAACGGTGGGTTCACTGGCTATTTAAACTGTACGGTATTATTAAGTACTCGTATCAGTTCTTGGTTATCAGTGAGTACCCAAATGTGTACTCGGTCTGAGAAACAGTGTAATTAGTGCTTCCCCTCAATCTTTCTGCCATATCGCCCATCCCTTGGTGTGTTCATTGCCCTCTCTGTATCTCTGCCTCTCTTTTACTTTCTCCCTCTCTCTCCATCTTATCTCCCAACCAAACTTGCATATATTTGCGTAGGAGGATGTTGTGTTTTATTGGGTCAAAAGACCAACATAAAGAGAACCTTCAAGATTAGAGATGACTTTTCCTCCTCTTGAATTGTCCTTTCTCTCTTGCCCTCTTTTTTCTTCCCCCCTGGTTTTTACTGCACCGGGAACTCCAATGCAGGGGGGAAAACAAGGAGTTTAAAGCAGGCTTGTAAAAAGGCTCTTAGGCCAAAAAAATGGCAGAACTGCTGATTGGCTCCCTTTGATTGTTGAAATTGAGCTTTTTGGCAACTCCTTTTAACAATCCCATATCAACTCTTTGACATCTCCGAGATGTTCCACCCCAAAATGTGAATGGGGTACAGTCCATTTTGATTATACACCCCCAAACTCATTGATGTATGATCTTAAAGCTGTCGTACCCAGTAGCGTTGGCTTTGTCGTTCGCGAACCGGTTCGAGTGAACGAGTCTTTAGGATGAACGAACCGAACCGGTTAGTTTCTCTCGTTCGTCTCGTTCACCATTCGATTCACCGGAAACTCGACTGAACGAGTTTCTGGTAGCACTAACTCCACTGAGTCTGACTGACTCAGTTGAGAACCGTTCAATAGCGTGCATTCGATGATGCGATTCACCGCTACCGGAAACTAGGCTGATTCGCAAACGACTCCTCCCAGTTCATTCGAGTTCCCGGTGAATCGATTCACCGGAAACTCAACTGAGCTGGGAGGAGTCGTTCGTGAATCGTTAGTTCGTTCAGCCTGGTTTCTAAAATATTGTCCTGATATGTATCCAGCTGTTGCACTTTCTATAAAACATAAAAAAAATATTTAAAAAATCAAAAACTCGAAATTCGATTAATCGCCCAGCCCTACAGGTGAGGCATCTGTGGTTAAACAATGACACGTCAAGCTGGCTGTCTCTTCAGAGTTTTCTGCTCTATTGCAAAGCCTGTTGGGGTTTCTGGAGGAATTTCCATAGGTCCAAAGTGTAACGCATTTAAATTCCCCCAAACATGTTCTCTATTCCCTCCAATCCATCCTGTCCTATAAACCATGTCTATAAATCTCTCCTCCTCCGGCTATATCTTCTTGCTCTTCTTGCCTTTTTTTAAATGTTCAGCTCCCCATATACTTTATTATCTTTGCCGTCTTCGCTCTACTTTTCTTGGCTCTACTCTTAGTTAGCCTTTTCCAAACATATTTTTCAGCACCCTTCCTGTTGACCCTTGTACATCCCCGCACACACATGCATGCACGCACACACGCAAAGCCTCACAAGCTCTTTCTAACATAGGGGACTGCTTGTAGTATTTAACAAAAGCTAAGCTAAGCTAACTCGTACTATTGGGAAAACAAGGAGGAGTTCTGTAATTGAAAACAGGCTCATGGCAAATTCTCTCTGTGACTCATTCTGTTTTCCTAATATCTAAAATAACATTTGTTTTCTGTTCAGCTTAGGAGAAATGTATTAATCCATTACAACGCCATCTCCTCACTGGTGCAGAGGTCATGTTTCGGAGAGAAGCGTGTGTGTGTTTATATCGTATACCTTACTCCTTCTTAGCATCCTTATTTAGCATACTAAGTATTTAAGGATGTCTGCTAAACTAGGCTATAAACTATAAAATAGTTTATAGCCAAGTTTAAGGATATTTAAGGATGTCTGCTAAACTTGGTCATAAACAATTTTATAGTTTATAGCCTAGTTTAGCAGACATCCTTAAATACTTAGTATGCTAAATAGTTTATCAATTAAGTCCCAAATTTTCTCCAAAGAGTATTTTGACATGTGTTACACTAAGAGAAGCTTTTGAGAAAAGCATAAAATGCAATTACTGTATATAATCCAAGGTTGGATAACACCATGGTCCTTGAACAACGAGACTTTGCCTCAGGGTCCTTTGGTTACCTCTGTTTTAACTTTGAACTGATATTTGAGTCGGGCCAGTGTCTTTGCAAAGCTATCCCTGCATCCAGCTTTTTGAAGCCGTTGCATTGTTGAACTACAGCAGAGCCTCATGTGATGGTGGCCCTGCCTAGCTTAAGGCACTTAGCTAGCGGCTAGCATCTCAGTTTACAGTACATAGCCAGCTGAGATTCTGAATTCAAAGTATTCTGGTTTTGGTGTCTGATCTGGTTCTCATTTATTATGAGAATCTGAATTTCCTAGTTTATTTGATATCCGCATTATTTAATCATTTCATAAACCATTCAAGTGAACTAAAATGGGATGGACCTGTACAGTATGGCAGCTGTAGGGTGTATTGTAAACATGAAAAAAACTGTAAATGGTCAATATGGAAAGGGGATAAAAAATAGCTGGTGAAGTAGAGGGAAAAAAGGTAACCCTAAAACTGGATAACATTCAACGTCTGGTTGAAACAACGAGCAGGAAAGTGAATAGCATGAACAGAGAGGAGATGGAGAAGCGGGAGTAAGACGAGCATACAAGTACTCCAACAACCTCCTAAACACAAGCACCAAACCAACACCAAAGGCCAACATCGTAAACCGCACAGCAACGGCAACACAGTTTGGAAATTTAATTTGGAATTATTCGATTAGAATTCGACTAATATATCGAACCTTGTCAACGTAAGAACAAAGAACAAAAGTGTGTGTTTCTGGAGGGGAAAGAGGAGCATGGCTCTGAGGGAGCGGGTAGGAATGGAGAGGAGTGGAGGTGGAGGAGTTCTCCTCCAAGTTGCTGAGCGATGACTGGAACAGGATGGGGAGGCCAGGAGAGCTTTCCTAGGTGGCTGTCCCTACCGCTCCCTTTTCACATAAACGGACACGGACACACACACACACACACACACAGACATAGACATAGACACAGACACTCACACTCACGGGCACACACGAACACACACAAACACACACGCAGCAAACGATTTCCCACACAAAGCGCACCCAGAACTAAATGGAACACTGGAACAAAGACTTCAAATGTAAACCAGAATCAAGTTTCTAACCACAGCAGCGCCAACGGCCGCAGGAATTTCTTCCAAATCAATACAACATTAGATGCAAACCAGATCGACTACAAACTGGGCTTTCATTGTCCGCTCGAGCAACAGAATCAAAAACTGAAACTCTCTTTATTTCCGAGTCCGTTTTGCCGTCAGGTTTTTCGTTTTTTGTTGTACACTCTGGTATCGTTTTAAAGGTGAAGTTTTTGCCTTTACTGGAATCGAATGGCAGTTAAATTCCTGGCGGCCTGCCCTGACTTCTCCAAAGTGTGTGTGTGTGTGTGTGTGTGTGTGTGTGTGTGTGTGTGTGTGTGTGTGTGTGTGTGTGTGTGTGTGTGTGTGTGTGTGTGTGTGTGTGTGTGTGTGTGTGTGTGCAGTGGCTGAGGTTTCAGTTACAGTGATCACTGGGTATCTCCCATCTCTTGTCAACGGAGGCCCTGTACGGGGACCAGCAACAGCCTGAAATGCACTAGTCTGTACTGCTGCTCAGCTTGTTTATCGTGGGTTTATCTGTAATCACTTTTCGACGTACGTTGGTGCCGCAGACAGGCACGTGGCTTCCGCCGCATGCTTCATAGTTTGCGTCAATGCCTGCAACATGGATTGCACAAGTGAATTCTACCAGTTCAAGCAGCCCAATTTAAAATCTAAATCTATAGGGAGTCATCTTAAAATGGTGGATATATCTGCATGTTCCTGGCTGTGAGAGGCACTTTGCCCCTCTCCTGTTGGATGTCTCGGTTGAAAGGTGAAAACGCGTCGCTGGGCTCCCCACATCCTCTTTCTGATGTAGAACAAAGTATGTGCTGAGCCAGCAACCCAGCAGCACCTACGAGGGGGAATTTCCGTGGGCTGAAAAATACATGTTGCGTGTGGCCACGTGCAGCATTTGAAATTAAAATCGTTGGCTGTATTTCAATTAGCTGTGGTGACATGTTAGCTGAAATTGAAATATCACAGAGTTGTATGTTACATTGGTGTTTTTAAAGCTTTTCTCATGAGGGTGTGTTCCAGCAGCACAGTACAGTACCATCCACATAGGAAATGGAAATGTTTTTCATCCTAAAGCTTTGACCCCTGTCCCTCCCTAGCTCTAGCATTTTCCTCTCCAGCATTCCTTCTTCCCTCCATTCACCCCGCCAGACTATCCCCCCACTCACCCACTCCCAGCATATCCTCCCGCCACCCACCCTCTCCCCTTACCGTACTTCCTCACTCTCCCTGGCATCTGATTCTCCTACCGTCTGCCTATCATAATCTAGCTCAACTGTCTAGCCCCAAAAAAAGACCACCTATGTCATTGGTTCCACACGTTCTTATGTATTTCCTCTCTCTCTCTCTCTCTCTCTCTCTCTCTCTCTCTCTCTCTCTCTCTCTCTCTCTCTCTCTCCATCATCTGGTTGCTGGCGACTGCAGGGTCAGAGGCGATCAGCTACCGCAGTACCATGTCGGAGCTGGCAGTGGCGCCAGAGGTGATGATGCCCCCTGTGTCAGGGGGGATTTACAGTGAGAAAATAGCCGTCGGCGGAGGTCCAGTGTTGGACTTCAGCTATGTGGGCATCGACGCCATCCTGGAGCAGATGAGGAAGAAGGCAATGAAGCAGGGCTTCGAACTCAACATCATGGTCGTGGGTGAGTTGGATCCATGTTTTGCTGGGTTCCAACACGAGTGTCAACAGTCTGTAGTCTTCCTAGAGAAGAGATACCTGTATCTCGAGAAGAAATACCTGTATCTTGACCATACTTGTAAACGAGAAGCAGTTTCAGAGGGTCTTGAGACTATTTGTTAGTTCCTTTACAGATTTGCTCTCATTTGTAATTTAACATTTGGTTTTGATTGGCTTATATTTGTGATTCCCCTGGAATATTGTTCTGCATCTTTCATGATCTCATGTTTGGGAGTTTATTCTCTATTCAGGTTGTGATGCTCAAGGGCTTTATACTTAAAGTACAGTCAACCTCGAAGGTCTCGCCTGTCAAGAAGCAAAGGTTTAGGGTTATAGTGAAATTTCTGAATAACAGCAAAGTGTATGCATCCAGTCTTCCTCTCTAATCAAGCCTGTATGGAAAGTTTTAATCTCCTTAATAAGCAGCCTCAAACTGCAGGCTCTGAAAACACCTTTCTTCTCCCTTTTCCACCACACCCTTCTCATCATTACACACCTTGAAACACACACATACACACACCTACAGAGGAGACCCAGCACACATGCTCTTTTCTTTCTGATAAAAAACGTTTGCTTTTATAGGATATCAAGAACATTGCGATGGTGCGTCTGCGTTTTCTCGTCAAATTAGATGCCTCAGTCACAGACACTGCTTATAGCCCAGGAGACAGAACTGAACACGCTCAATCAGCCTCTTCCACCAGTAGGTCGGGGGGGAAGTCACTGTGGTTATTTTAGGATATACAATCAATATATATATATATATATATATATATAACAGATATTTTTTGGTGTGTGTATAAATGTATCTATCGTGCAATCTTTGTCTATTGCGCATTATGCACAATGCACTTTACGATAATAAATGAGTCAAGTAGTCAAGTGTTAAAAATATATTTTATTGAAAATATCCAGATAGTTTTAGTAGAATGTTGGAGGCCAAAAAAGGTTATATAAGGATAAATGTATTTACATTGAACAAGCAAGCATATACTCTAAACTAGTATGTAGAATTGCAGTCCCTCCCTACAATGGCAATAAATTAGTCGAGCTTCAAACCCAAGACTTGTTCGTACCAAATGAATGCACCTGTTGCCATATAATAATAATAATAATAATAATAATAATAATAATACATTTCATTTAGAGGCGCCTTTCAAGACACCCAAGGTCACCTGAAATATGACATATTTCTTTGTGTTGCTGAAAATGCAGACTTACTAGTAACTTTTCAAAATGCTGTCTACTTCCTATGTGAGTCATAAGAGTTCATATGTGAGTCACAAGTTCCATATCTGTGTTACAGTATGGAAACCAGTGGCCTCTCTCTGGTGAACTCTAGGCCATCTCTTGGATGGACTGTTTGGGTAGCGGTCAGTTATAAGGGATGAAGAGTTGAACTAAGTTCTCTTCAATGACAAAAAACACAGACAGGCTTACTGAAGATACTAAGCCATAGCGGGGAATGGAGCTCCAGCCCACATCAGCTATAGGTATACCTGACGTGCCCCTGACGGTGTTTGTTGTGTATCATCTAGCCATGTTAATCCTCCTTGACGGACCTCATAGCGATAAAAAATATCACTGTTATTAACACACTCCTATTCCACCCACTACCTCAAGGTATAGACACCACTTCCATTTGTATGGCATTGTATTGATTCTTTAATCTATAAAATGAATCTTCTTGTTTCTGTGCTGCTCACAGGACAGAGTGGACTGGGCAAATCCACCCTGATGAATACGCTCTTCAAGTCCAAAGTGAGCCGTAAGTCTGCTCTGGAAAAGGAAAAGGAAAAGATCCCAAAGACGGTGGAGATCAAGTCCATCAGCCACGGTAATGACCTCTCCCACAACCCCTCGGACCTCCCCAAGCCCTGCCTTCCTCTTACGGCCTGCTCCATCTACACATACACACACCCCTGACCTCCCACGCCCTGCCTTCCCCTTTCTTGCTGCCTGCTCCATCTACACATGCCAGCCCACCTCACTCAGCCTGGCTCCCTCTTACTGCCTGCTCCATTTACACATGACACCCCTCCCAACACATACACCCTCCTCCCTCCCTCTCTGTAAACCATGATCTTCCCATTACTCCCTCTATTTTTTGCTCTGTATTTCTCTCTGCCTGACTCTTTCCTGTTCACTTCCCCTACTCAATTTCTCCCCTATTCTCTCTTTTTCATAGCCTCTCCCTTCCTCTCTCATCCAATAAAGGTTATTATGAATGGGAATGGTTTTCATAGATGCTACGACTAACCTGTGTGTGTGTGTGTGTGTGTGTGTGTGTGTGTGTGTGTGTGTGTGTGTGTGTGTGTGTGTGTGTGTGTGTGTGTGTGTGTGTGTGTGTGTGTGTGTGTGTGTGTGTGTGTGTGGTAGATGTGGAGGAGAAGGGTGTGAGGATGAAGCTGACGGTCATTGACACACCGGGCTTCGGAGACCAGATCAACAACGAGAACTGGTACTTACTAGTATGGCTGTAGTTCTTCACAAGCAGTAAACGTATTTTTGTTATTCTAGTACTGAAATGTTTGACTCTCCTAATGGCTCTCTGCCTTATTCTCTTGCTTCCTTTCCCCACTACGCCTTCACCCCCTTGTGTCATTCTGTCTGTCTGCCATTGACCACCTCTTCCACATCCTCCCCTCCTCTTGCTTCCTCTCTTCCTCTCGCTACCCTCTGTGCTTCCTGTGTGTCTCAGTTGGCAGCCCATCATGAAGTTCATCAACGACCAGTATGAGGCCTACCTGCAGGAGGAGATCAACATCAACAGGAAGAAAAGGATCCCAGACTCCAGGGTCCACTGCTGCATATACTTCATCCCCCCCACCGGCCACTGGTGAGAACCACCGGTCCGCTACCACCAATGCTGTGCTACGCTAACCATACAAACTCTTATGCTACCTTCAACTTACAGTACCGCCACCATGCTATACTACCCTAACATACACAAAGCTGTCAATTCTAGAAGCATACACTACCATCACTACACACACACTACTACCAACACCATGTTAAACCACGCTAACATACAAACAGCTGTACATGCTAGCAGTGGTGGGGTAGAGTACTGAAAAACTATACTCAAGTAAAAGTACAATTACTACCTTCAAAATCGAGTAAAAGTAAATGTTCCAATTGGAAAAACTACTTGAGTAAGAGTAAAAAAGTACTTTGTTACAAAGTTACTCAAATTACAAGTTACTTCCAATTTTTGGATTGCAGTGCTTGGATCAGTGAAAAGGTGTGTGCTTGTGTGTGACTGAGTGAATGAAAGAGAGACAGATGTACTCTTAAAACATTTCTTCATTGTGTGTATAATTCATTAAACATATATGCAGTGTTGGGGGTACAGTAACGATATAACTTTTTGGGGTAAAAAAAGTAAAGTAACGCATTACATTTAAAATATTGGTAACTACAATAATTTACTAGACTATAGTAACGTTACCCAAGCCGTGTTTGCCTGCGTGTAAAGTTCTGATCTGTTGTGGTGCGTGCATGCGTGCTGCCTGTGTGTCTGCAGCGCCTGCTTGCCTCGGCACGTTGCGGTAGCGATCGAATTTAAGTGACGTAGCTGTTTGTGCGAAGGAGTGTTCAAGTTTTGGAGTGCAGAAGCAGGTGACACAGAAAGACAGGCTGGTTGCAGGGTTCATTGTAGATCAATTGTAGACATGCTTCCCATGTCGACTATTGAATCGCCCAGATTTAGAAAAATACTACATAAAATACCTGCGACTCACAAGCCAACATCCGACAGGAAAACAGTTTCCCGTTAGCTGAAAAAGTGTTATACCGAAATGGATTCGAAGCTCAAAATAATTTCCGAGTCCTCCCTGGATCATGTGTCCATTTGGTCTGCCAGCAACAAAAGTAACTTAGGAATGATGGTGCACTGGATAGACAGCATTACTTTAAAGCTTGAGAAGGCTGCTCTTGCCTGCAAGAGGGAGAGAGGAAGACACACTTACGATAGCTTGGGAAATAGATCAGGTTCATTCAGCCTTTGGACCACATAAAGTAACAGCATGTGTCAACGCCGCTTAAGTGCATTTCTGTTTTGATAGTATGGGATAAAATTACCTTTTTAAATTTTTCATTGACCACTTAATTTTTGTTCTCATGTTTCCCAAAGCCTGTGTTTTGAAACTTGTGTGTTGCTACTGATTGACCTCACCATACCCTACATTATCCTGTTGTTTGTGGATTTTTACAGTGAGGCATTTCTTTGTGCAGACAGGGATATTGTTCTTTCATATGGTTTTATATGCTATTTTGTATAGATTTATGCAATAAACACTAAGTGATGATAGGGCTATGATGTTTGTCCGTGTATCTACAGTAAATTAAGAAACGGGAAAGTAAAGTAATAAGTAGTGAAGTTGCTTTTCAAATGGAGTTACTAGTAAAGTAATCTCATTACAATTTACAGAAGTAACTTGTAATAAGTAACTAATACAATCTCTACCAGCCTGCACTTGTACAATCTCTACCAGCCTGCACGAGAGTTCAATGTTGTCATAGCTGGCACGTCTTTAGATTTATGACCAATTGCATTTCCAGGCACACCTGGGCCACTTGGGGAAGCGCCATTAATTTGCTCACCTCAGCAGTACATAGACCTGGTTGTGCGGGGTTAACAGTTTGAGTGCTTGCGTGTGTTTGTATGTAGGACACAGTGAGTGAGAGGCTGCGAGCACACAGCGCAGGCTGACTGGATGACACAGCAAGGAACTTTTATAAACGCAACATTGTTAGCCAGCAGTAATCAGCCCGGCAGCTCACCCCGAAACATTAACGGCCCTCCGGGAAATCTCCAGACTCTCCCGATGACCAATCCTCCACTGGCTAGTACCACAGACTACCACCACTACACAAACACCACTACACTATACACCAATAATACTACCACCATACAATATCAACATCAAATAAAAAAACACACACAAACACGTCATGCGTGAATTCAGACAGAAGTGTAGAATCCCCCATGTGATTTCTGGCATGTGGACGCTGGATTTTAGAAAATCTTCATCCAGATCATAAGATGCAAGATAAATACTTTTTTTGTACTGGAAATCGGGGGAGGGGCATGACTCCCGGGCCACTCCCGGGCCACAACACTGCGATGTGACCCCAGTCAAGGCCACATAACGATGTTCTAGAGGGGACAGAGTGCTGGGCCAGTGGATTACACGTGCAACATAACTTAGTTTCATTAAGAACTTGGCTTCTAACCTGCTGCCACATTGCTATATTAAAGATATTATTATTTATCTGGTTAATTTCCTTGTTTGTGTAATATCAAATTGGGTTAGGTTGTTTCTATAATGTAGAACACGATGCAGGGTAAAGTAAATACGCATACATATTGCATGTACATACATATCAGATTCATGTGGACATGCATATATGTACAGGCATACAATACATACCCTGAGATCTATTCCCTTTCCCCCACTGCTACACAACCCAAAACACTGTGAAGATACACAGGGTCGAGATCTAAAACAGCCCCCCAGACCTCCTACAGCTGTCCACATCTGGATTATATCAACCACTCTCTCTTGCTCTCTTACACATCTCTTTTTGTCCATTCCTATAGCTTACTCTCTAGCTTTTGTCCTAACTCTTTCTCTATCCATAGCTCTACCGCTATCTCTGACTCTTATCTCTGACTCTAATCTCTGACTCTTATCTCTGACTCTTCTCTGACTCTTCTCCTACTATCTCTGACGCTCTCTCTGACCCTATATTTCTATCTCTAGCCTCCTGACCTCCATCTCTTTCTTTCTTTCTGTCTTCTTGCTCGCCCTCCCTCTCTCTTGGTTTAACCCCACTTGCAGGTCAGGAGGGTCTTGGTCCATAAAATGGGGACCCATAGGGTGGACTGAACACATTGATGGACGTTTGTGTACTTGGGCAGGCTTTGAGTTGACGTATCTCAGCAAGCCATGTCTGAGTATGTGTGTGTGTGTGTGTGTGTGTGTGTGTGTGTGTGTGTGTGTGTGTGTGTGTGTGTGTGTGTGTACACACACTGGCGTCTGAGACTGAACCTTGGGAGGGATTTACATCTGTTGATAGTCTTCCTGGCTCTTGGCCTTGCTCTCTAATACTTGAAGATGGGGGTGGAAGGGGAGACATGTCCTCTGATGTCTCTGGTTTATACATTACGGCAGCTGTCACATTAACCTTACAGTCTTACAGAGGTCGATTGGCTTCAGGGAAGCTTACACCCACTACATTGCGTGTGTGTAGGCGCACACATTGGTGTGCCTGTGTGTTCATCCATGACATCTTCACTCACAGCCTCATTAGAAGACCCTGTTGATCTCATGTTTTCCAATACATGCATTGCTCTGGCTTGAAATACACAGAACCAAACATATCAATGAAGTGAGTCACTGTTTTAAACGAGAAGCATTACTACCCCTTTCATGTTTTGAAGAGAATTTTAGGCATTATAAATGTATCCAGGAACCTCTGCCCTCTAGTGTGGAGTAGTTTGTATTTATCACCACTACTTTTCTCATAAACCAGGGTTTGTGTGACCCCGAATGTTTTTTATTCACAAACTGTACTGGGTAATACATGATTTTTTTTTCAAAATACTCTAGTGTAAGTATCAAAATCGTGTCTGTGTGCTTGTCTCTCTCCCTGTGTCTCTTCTGCTATCTCCCTGTGTCTGCCTCTTTCCCCCTCTCTCTCTTTCTCTCCGGCTCCCTCTCCCTTCCTCTCTCTCCCTCTCCCCAGCCTGCGCCCGCTGGATGTTGAGTTCATGCGGCGTCTGAGCAAGGTGGTGAACATCGTCCCGGTCATCGCTAAGGCCGACACACTCACCCTGGAGGAGAGGGACTTCTTCAAGCAGAAGGTGTCCCCACCCTCCTATCACCTCCACTACTCGTTGTTTGTTATTTTACCCTTACCTAGGGGTGTCGATTAACTTATTGCAATTACAATTACATATGTTTAATTTAGTACTACAATGTATAGATACTCTCTTTTTAGTCCTTCCATTATTTAGTGTTTGCTTGGAGATCACATGAAAATGCTGAATTGAAAGTCAAATTTTTGTAGTGAACGCAATTTTGGATTATCTATTTTTTACTTCAACCTGGGTAGTACTTGAGTAGATTTTCATCAAAATACTTTTGATTGATTAGGATATTACGGTCCTCTTTCCTTTTGTTACCCAGACTTTTTTATTTCTCTCCAACTTTATCATTTTCCTTTCACTCCAACTTCACTTTCTTCCTCTTCCTTTCACTTCACTTTCTCTTCTTCCTCTTACTTCACTTCACTTTATTCACTTTCTCTTTCTATCCTTCTCTTCTATCTCCCTATTCACTTTCTCTTGTCTTTTGTGTGTGTGTGTGTGTATGTGTGTGTGTGTGTGTGTGTGTGTGTGTGTGTGTGTGTGTGTGTGTGTGTGTGTGTGTGTGTGTGTGTGTGTGTGTGTGTGCTCAGATTGTGTGTGTTTGTGAGTGCGTGTGCACCTTTTTATAGGTCATCTTTCATTACCATCCTGTGTATGTGTTCACCAGATAAGGGAAGAGCTGCGTGCCAACGGAATTGATGTGTATCCACAAAAGGAGTTTGACGAAGATGCAGAAGACAGGATGATCAATGAGAAGATCAGGGTGAGGAGTTCACAAGTGTGGACGTACGTACGTACATGCCAATTGTTTGTGTGAATGCAAGTATTCACATGTGAGATATTCAAGGCTACTGTACAGTATAATGTTTTCCTGCTCTAGCTTCATATAGGCTTGTATATCATGCCTTCACACCGCAATGACCACTTCAAGTATAGGGGCATTCTTGGTCATTAATCTTGAAATGGTTTGTCATTAACTTGAGGCATTGTCATATTTGAAACTGCATTTGCCATTTCTCATGCGAGACGTGGCAAAACAACGTTTTCATTACTACAACTCTCTCAAGGAACCACAAAATGGCACAGTATTGCCAACCAAAAATCCCATAATCCATTCTCACGTACAAGCACTATTGCTATTGTGTAGATAGTGTTATGTATGATTAACATTGAACTGTGTGTATTTGCAGGAAATGATTCCATTTGCTGTGGTGGGCAGTGACCAGGAGTACCAGGTGAATGGCCGCAGGCTGCTGGGACGCAAGACCAAGTGGGGAACCATTGAAGGTAGACCCTCCTCCTCTTCCTCCACCTCTTCCTCATCCTCTCTATGCACTCTGTCTGCATTATCATCGTCATCATCCGTCATCATCATCCCATCTATCATCATCATCCATCATCATCCTTCATCATCATCATGACAGTTGGGCTCATTATAATTTTGAAGTTTTAATACGGGACATTTTTAGTGTGTCATTAATAATAGGCCAAGTAAAGCTTATCAGATGAAACCCATTTATTTTAATCTCCCCACGTTAACTTCTCAATTGTGTTATTTGAGATTCCTTTAATTAGTTTCCTTTTCAGTCTTTCAGTTTTTTATATTATTCAAATATTTTATTTATTTATTTAGAATTGTTTAACCTAACAACAACCAATTGTCATCACACAGCAGCGACCACAGGGTGTAACCAGATATTCTCATAACCAATAAAAATATGTTGGCTCTTAAAGCAGCAGGAACTCGTAAGCCCCCTCCCCATGTGATGCCTTCATCCAGCACCACTAACAGACAAACCAGTCACCCCAGATCCATGGTCCCTTGTGGTCCCAGAGTGCTTTATTGTCTCCACCAGTTCAGCACAACTTAAAAAGAACACTTCTGCTCTTTGTTGGACGCTCGTTTCAACTATAAATATTTGTTTGAAATGTAATAAATGATGAATGTCATTAAGCAGATGACATTTATATTAATTGAGCTGTTTATCCAAAGTAACTTTCACTGGTTCCAGATACGTGTCTTTAAGGAGCAGGTAAGGGATGCCTACAGGTAGACTGCAGACATAAGGGGTCTAACCGAGGGCCTTAATCGTCTGTTCTGTCAAACGCACCACCCTAACCGCCCCTAGTTTCTGCCCATACACCAGGTGGCTCATCCAATAAGTTGGAGGGAGAAAAGTCTACACAAGTCAATTTGAATTGTGTTCTTTTGCGTTTTGTGTTGTGTTGGCTGAGTGTTTATCCGCCAGCACTATTCTCCTCTATGCTGCAAGTGAAAGTCCTCTGGACCATAGGCATATATACATAGACGCCACTTTGGCCCTTTGGCCCTTCGATCAGCGTTTTTACCCCAGCTTTTTTAAGTAGATCATAGATAGACCTTTAAATATGACGGCGACATTGATGTATGTATGCATGTCTATGTTATGGAAAACGGCTACAGATTGATGCCGTGGTGATGAAGATTACCTGTTCACTCTTGTGTTACACTGCGTTTTTCCAACATTCATCAAGTTATCTCCTTAAGACACCAAGTACTCTGCGTTTATTCAACATCTCACAAAGGAGGCTTCATTTACTCATCTGTCATCCTTGGCAACGTGCTAACATCCACTCATCTCAACCTCCCATCCCTTGCCCTGCCTCTCTGCCTCTCTCTCTCCGCCTCAAAACCATTCAGAACTGACAGACTAACGTGGTGCCCCTCTAACGTGGGGCCCCTCTGTCAGGGAGAAACCATTGAGCTCTCACTCTTCCATTTTCCAGAGGGCTTCAATCAGGTTTAAATAGCAGCACAGATTCTCCGCCTTGCGTGTTGCGAGCAATCTATCTGCAGACTAGGTACGAAAACCTTTTTCCCCCTGACTTCATGTAACACTTTTAATCATGTCTCCATCCACAGTCGAGAACATAGCCCACTGTGAGTTCGCCTATCTTCGAGATCTTCTAATAAGGTAAGCCCTAAAGTCTCCCTTATGGTCTCATGGTCTGTCACATATATCGATTTTCTATTAGGATGGTATATTTTCCTGGAAAATTGGTGTGTAAAAAGAACTGTGGAAAATGAATGAGTTTGTGCCGGTGGGTAGACACACATGCACGCAGACGTGTTATATTTCTTCGCTGACATGTACAGGT
This sequence comes from Gadus morhua, assembly GCF_902167405.1. NCBI lineage: Eukaryota > Metazoa > Chordata > Actinopteri > Gadiformes > Gadidae > Gadus > Gadus morhua. The sequence continues at coordinate 13,697,601 of NC_044049.1, read as the reverse complement.
GCATCTCAATTAATTAATTTCAACAATTCAATTTAAAAAGTGAACCTTTTACATTACATAGATTCATTCCACCAACAGTGAAATATTTCAATCATTTATTTGTATTCATCTTGATGATTATGGCTTACAGCTCATGAAAACCCAAAATTCAACATCTATTATTTACATTAAGCAGTCGCTTTTATCCAAAGCGACTTAGAACGGTTAAAACACCCATTGACAAACTGACAGCAGAGTCAACCATGCAAGGCGATAAGGAGCTCATCAGGAGCATTGTAGTAAGTGGATTGCTCATGGACCGTCAGCTAGGAGGAGCCAGGGATTGAACTAGCAACCTTCCAGCCACAAGTCAACCTGCTCTACCTCCTGAGCTAAGCCGACAAGTGTGGACTATACAATAGTGCAATATTACATAAGACCATTAAAGAAATCATTTTTTATAAGGAAATGTCTGCCTTCTGAAGAGGGCATGTGGAGTCAATCAGCCTTTGGCCCTGCTGAGGTGTAGTGGAAGCCCAGGTTGATTCGATAGTGTAACGTGCGCGTTTGGCTGAACCCAAGTGCACAGGCTGGCGACGAGCGTGGAACAGAGTCAATAGTTTATTTCGTAGACAGGCGAGTAGTCAGACAAGCAGGGATCAGGAACCCACGGGGTAGTCAGACAGGCGGGGATCAGGAACCGGCAGGAGAGTCAAACAGGCGAGGATCAGGAACCAGAAGGAGAGTCAGACAGGCAGGGATCAGGAACCGGCAGGAGAGTCAGACAGGCGAGGATCAGGAACCAGAAGGAGAGTCAGACAGGCAGGGATCAGGAACTGGGAGAATAGTCAGACAGGCAGGGATCAGAGAGCAGGCAGGAGCGTTGGTAGGTCAGGAGTAGAATCGCGGGAAAGCACTGTGAAACACAAGAGACAATCTGGCAGGGAATGTTTGGGAGGAGAGGACTGATATAGGGGAAACACAGGTGAAGGTGGTTGGGTTAATTGGGAGTGATCAGGGTGGCAGGCAGGTGAATGAGAAAACCAGGGGCGGATCCTGACAGTACCCCCCCCCTGCAAGGGACGACTCCAGACGTCCTAAACCAAACAGGGAGGGTGGAGGGGGCCCGGAGGAGGGTTAGAATTCCTCCGAGGCCTCAGAGATTGCGTCCTCCGAAGAGGAGGAGGACGCGACATCGGAGTCCCTTCTGTCAGAGAAACCACTCGCCGGTGGAACCGTAGCGGGCTGGCGGGAGGACGGGGCAGGTTGGTCAGGCTGGGATCGGTGGAAGTCAGAGATAAGGCTGGGGTCCATGATGAAGCGAGCTGGAATCCAGGAGCGCTCCTCCGGACAGTACCCCTCCCAGTCCACCAGATACTGGACCCCACGTCCACGGCGGCGGGAGCGGAGGAGACGCCGGACGGTGAACACCGGACCCCCGTCGACGAGCTGAGGGGGAGGAGGGGGCGGAACGGGAGGAGCCAGAGGGCTCTCCTGGACAGGTTTGACCCTGGAGACATGGAAGTTGGGATGGATCCTCATGGAGCGAGGAAGCTGAAGGCGTACCGCCACAGGGTTAATGATGCGGATTATGGGGAATGGTCCAATGAACTTGGGGGCCAGCTTGCGACTCTCCACCTTGAGAGGTAGGTCACGGGTGGAGAGCCAGACTTTCTGGCCAAGACGGTAGGCAGGAGCCGGCGTGCGGTGCTTGTTGGCAGCAGAAGCGTGGCGATCTGCAGCCCTTGAGAGAGCAGAGCGCGCCCGGGTCCAGGTGCGTCGACAACGACGGATCAGGGCTTGGACCGAGGGGCAGGAAGACTCCTTCTCCAGGTCGGGGAATAGGGGTGGCAGGTCAGGAGTAGAATCGCGGGAAAGCACTGTGAAACACAAGAGACAATCTGGCAGGGAATGTTTGGGAGGAGAGGACTGATATAGGGGAAACACAGGTGAAGGTGGTTGGGTTAATTGGGAGTGATCAGGGTGGCAGGCAGGTGAATGAGAAAACCAGGGGTGGATCATGACAGATAGTGGCTTTCAGCTCGTCTGCATTGTTGGGTCTTCTGTCCCTCATCATCCTCTTGACAATACCCCATCAATTTGCTATGGGGTTCATATCAGGCAAGTTTACTGGCCAATCAAGCACAGTAATCCCATGGTCAGTAAACCGGGTATTGGTACTTTTGGCAGTGTGGGCAGGGGCCAAGTCCTGCTGGAAAAGACGTTGTCTCTGGCTCAGGAGTGGAGTGGTCACACTCAGTGGGAGTGTGAACAGCCATCTTCTTTAGCTATGACCTTTTGAGGCTTAGCCTCCTTTTGGAGGATATTTCAATGACTGTCTTCTGCACAAATGTAAAGTCAGCAGTCTTCCCCATTATTGTGAAGCCTACTGAACCAGACTTAGAGACAATTAAAAGACTCAGAAACCTTTGCCGGTATTTTGAGGTAATTAGCTGATTAGAGTGTGACACCTTGAGTCTACAATATTGAACTTTTTTGACAATATTCAAATTTTCTTGGGTACTGAATTTTGGGTTTTTATGAGCAGTTAGCCATAGTCATCAAGATTATTACAAATAAAGGCTTGAAATATTTCACTTTGGCTGGAATGAATCTATATAATACGAGTTAGACGTTTTGTTTAAATTATTTATTGAGATTTATTGACATTTATTGAGATGCATCTCAATCTCCTATTGAGATGCACCCTTATGCATACCGCCTCCATCTCCTAGAACCTGTTTGATGTTTTTGCGATCTCATCCATCAGAACCCACATGCAGAACATCAAGGACATCACCAGCAGCATCCACTATGAGCTGTACCGGGTGCGGCGCCTTCACGAGAACAACACTGTAGCCGCCGCTAACGGCCTCCCAGAGCACCGCCTGGTTGCCCATGAGATGTAGCGCAACCACGCTCCCAACCCACTCGGCAGCACTACATCTCCAATGAGCTCTTGTGCCAATGTCCATCCAAAGCCTTCAGCGTCCCCTTTTTACTGTGGGCCATCTTTTTAAAATGTCCTCCCTCACTCTCGCTCTCACTCTCACTGCCGATCTCTTTTGTCAAAGCAGGTTGGGACACAGCCTGCCAGAGGGATTGGTTTAAACTTGCTGTCTTTGTTTTATTGGCTTACCGTACAATACAATTCTGGGTGTTTTTCTTCTCAGATTACACAATAACACAGCACTACTTTCATAGCAACCCCCGAAAATGCGGAGGGAACAGATGATGTTGCTGAAGATGGTGTCCCTTGTTCCCTTCTTTTCTGACCCTGTAGCATAGTATCCATCAGGCAACCGCATAGTGCCATCTCTTACGCAGCTTGCCTACTGCATCCATCCGTCAACGGACGACGGAAGGCGTGTCTGACGGATGGGGGACTGGTAGTTGCCGACAGAGCCGCGATCTGATTGGCTGACGGATCCGTTGCAGCCTGTAAGGTTAAAATTTTCTCAATTTCTGAACGCAAGAGACGGAGCCGACGGAACGGACGGACCCACAATGCATTTCGGGATCGCCCCATGCAAAGTCAATGAGATCCGTCAACGGACGGATGCAGTGGGCAAGGGGGGTTACAGATGCCTTGGATTCATACATCAGTTAGTGTCATGGGTTACTGAGTTTCATGCTAAGGTTAAGCATGAATAGGGCTGTGAGAAGTTGGCCCCCCGTGTCCTCGTATGATGCTTATGCTCATATGCAAGAATGCACATCAGGTTCCAATTATTTCCCCCACAAGCCTATCCTTCCTATTGTGTCTGTAGTGCATCGTCTTGACAGATGTAAAGATGTCCTGTTGTGCCTATGTAATACCCAGTATCAAAAATCATGAAAAATAATTTAGAGTGATTAAAGATTATTTGTATTTATGCACAATATAAGATGTGAAAGATATTTTTTTTTTGGATCCACTTGTGCAGAATGTACACAGGAAAACACACACACACACACACACACACACACACACACACACACACACACACACACACACACACACACACACACAGACTTATGTTTTACACATGCATACACAATGTTCCTGCTCTCTGGTCAACCAAAGTGCGCATTTCAAGTAGCTAATCTGCTAAATTAGCTAAAACTGGAATGAGAACAGATATGCGCTGCGAATAAGGCATTTATTGGCACATATTAGCCATCCCAAATTTCCTAAAACACCAAATATAATGTTCTGACTGCACAACTTTTTCTTTTAGCGTTTTCAGTTGGTCGATGTTATGTAATACTTCCAAAGTGGTCAACCGATGTGTTGTATATTCATCGAAGATCCAATTATTTGGGTATTTTTTGTACTTTTTGTTATTAACAGACTATTGCCTTTGATATCTTGTTATTTTAAAGAAATAAAGATTGAACTTGTAAATATACATTTTCACATTTTCTTTTTAATGAATGCTCTATGTAGGCAGAGTCAAGGCCATGACCCAAAGGTATTTTAAGGTCACACTAGTGAAGTAGAAAACTAAAAACCTTGAGAAACCTCTGAGTGGCCTTTGAAGTACGTTCAACCCACAAGATGGTAACTACATATCAAATAATTTCCATTCTATGAACCTCCCTATTAATTACTCCCAGAGTGCAGTTTTGTGTAGCTTAGCTAGAGGCCTTTGACGTTGTATTGATAAGTCCAAGTATGATCTACGTATATTCATGTCGTCAATTATGTCAGGAAGGTATACTGGCCCTTGCACTGGGATAATTACTGCTTGATTAACCATTGTTCTCTAGACATTGAAAACAAAATATATTGATATTTTTTGTGTGAGTTTGTATATGTGAGGTTATTTACACACAAAAGGGTTATTCATGTTTATGTTTTTTGAAGTGTGCATGTGTGTGTGTGGTATTGCCCAGTGATGCCTACAGGTAAACTGTGACTGTTGGGGTTTGAACCCAGAAGATTTTGTCTGGGAGTCAAACACCATCCCCACTATCCAGGACCTACCGCCATATAACATCATCCCAGCTGGCTTATTACTGTTCCTTCTACCAAACAACTTCATCACATTGTATGTAGATGCAGCCACTATGCAGTTCTACATTCCTCAGGTCAGGTCAATCATGGCACAACACATCAACCTATTGGGCATGATCAATTCCGCATTTGCCCTGCGTGGCTAAGGTAGGAGCGAATAACACCTACTAGTGAGATGAGTAGGACTATTTAACACCCGTCTGTTTTTTTTCACTTAATGTCCGCCTTTGATTGGTTAATTAGTCCAGTTAATGATGAAAAATTATAGTTTCAACATGTGCCACTGCACATATTTAAATTCTGTACATGTGATGTTCAGACAGTTGGTGGATGGTTTCTGTGCATTTCTTGTCTCTAATTTGTCTCCCCCCCATCCTTTTCTCCTTCTTTTGGATACACCTTCCCGAGTTCTTGTTGTCTATCCCCCCCGACCCAAACACACAGAAACTTCTTCTAGTGTCTCAGTCTCCACCCCTGCCATTGGGAATGTGCCTTGGCTCTCACAAACACACACATTTATAGAACAAATTGCACTCCCCTCAGTTAATTAAGGGCAAGCTGGAAATTAGCCAGATGATCAGAGGGCGAGATGATCAGAGAATATAGTTAACTGGGGGATTCCAGTTGGAACACACAAAACATTCGTACTTGAACGTCACAGAACGGAAGGCCACTGGGTCGCAGGAAAGATCAAGCTATAACTTAAGTCTCCAGTCTCTAGTCTCTCTCTCTCTCTCTCTCTCTCTCTCTCTCTCTCTCTCTCTCTCTCTCTCTCTCTCTCTCTCTATATATATATATATATATATATGTAACAGAGTAAATAAAATGAGCATGTAAATAATGTAAATAATTAAATCCTGTATCATTGGGTCAAGACTTTTATTTCTATTTTTCAGTGCAGTGTTGCATCCTGGTATCCTGCAGCAGAACAGACGGTATCTGCTGCAGGTAGGTTGAGCATGAAACGTGTCCGCATGAAATATCTGTTAAGATCATTGTCACTTATCTCTAGACGGTGGTTTGATCAATTTTTGTGATAATTGGCATAGTATTGTCTCTTTTATTTGATTTTCTATTTTCGTTTGCACGCACATGTTTGTCGTGCTATTTGTAATGTTGTATTTATTTTGTCTTGGCAGACCAGGAAATGCATATACCCTGTCTTTATGTTTGCTGACCCGTTGTTCAGGTAACCAATCAGTTGTTTGTATTTTTTATGTATGTTTAGAATCCCACTCGTGTCTTTGCTAGCCTTCACAACTTCGAAAGTCTAGGACTGTACCATACTGCAATGTACAGTATTGAGTATTTGATTTTTTGGTTGTGCACTCTTTGGAAGTGATTAAAACAGTGAACATGAAAGACTGCAGTGTTTTATATAAAGGAGACTAGTGTGTTGCTGCTGATCTGAAAGTGTATTCATATGATACAAGTGTGCGTAATTTTTTCATCAGAGTGACATTATGACAAAGGATTGTTAGGTTTCGATAGCAGAGTTTAATTTGACTGAATGGTATATTTCTCAGTGTTGTGTCTTATTTGCTTGTGTGTTGATATTTGATGAGACCATGTATGAGTTTGGTTCAAGCAAAACACATTGTGCATACGCAAGGTTGTAAGCTATTGTTAAAGTTTGTATTAAGGCCTGAGTATGGATTTGTTTGATTCACAATGTAACTCTTCAAGAGAGGGATGGGAATAACATGAGTGGAATGACTATAAGTGTAATATTTTGTTTGAGTTTACTTTATAAGTGAGAAAATGGTTAAGTAAAGAAGACAACCAGACTGCAAAGTTAATATTTGAATGTGAAGAAATTGTATATTTTCTGCCTTTAAAGGTTGGGTATGGAATTCTCTTTTTTGGCCATTTTTGCAAAATTACTTGAAATCCTTGCACTTACTGCCACTGAGTTAGAAGTACTGACATGAAAATTAAACAAGTCAATCATCTGTGGAACGGGCAGGGCTCAAAAAACTCAATCATTTCCCGACCCACGCATTGTACAGTAAGTACGTCAATCAAACGGTCATACTGCACTCCCCCTCCCCTGCGCGACCCCTTTGTGCACGTACTAAAAGCTTGTGACCAAGAGCAAGCTTCTGTTTGTTGTTATCCTGCGGTAGCTACTGGAGCTAGCTAACTAGCTAATGGCTCGCTCTCGCGCATCTGTTCGCTCGTGCATAATTGCGCGTCCATGTACTTGGAATGGGTGGAGTCAGAGTCAGCGTTGAAGGAGAGGGGGTAGGACCATTAGAGTTGTGTATTTTCAAAATCTGCTGGCGTTTCGCAAATACAATGCCCAACCTTTAATACTTTTATTTTGAAGAACATTGTACCTATATAAATACTTTTGAAATAGTAATCCATTCTTGTCGAAGCCACGACAAAGAAAGCACGATGTCGAGTGTGATTATTTACTTCTCCCCATTTCAGGGTGTTACACTCCCTGCAGGCCACCAGCCCCTCACACTCTCCCCCGATGACGTGTATGCAGGGCTGAGCAGGATTAACCCAAGGAAGGCAGCTGGCCCTGATGGTGTCCCCGGACGTGTCTACAGGGCCTGGTCTGAGCAGCTGACTGAGGTCTGGACTGACATTTTCAAACTGTCACTAGCCCAAGGAGTTGTCCCTGAGTGCCTTGAATCCACCACTTAAACCGCCTTAATACTCCGTTGCAGTGAGCCTAAACGACTTCCGCCCAGTTGAATTCACCCCAATCGTCATGAAGTGCTTTGAGAGGCTGGTCCTGGCACAGATCAAAATCTGTATTCCACCGACACTGGACCCCTTTCAATTTGCCTGAAGCCAGAATAGGAGAATGGAGGATTCCATTTCCAGGGCATTAGCCTCCGCCCTCTCCCACCTTCACAAAAGCAACACTGAGAACACTGTTCTGTGACTTCAGTTCAGCGTCAAATACCATCTACCCCTCCCAACTGATTACCGAACTCTGTGACCTGGATATTGACCCCTCCCTCCGCAATTGGATATTAGACTTCCTGACCAGAAGACCTGGTTACCTCCTCCACCCTCAGCCTGAACACTAGCGTCCCGCAGGGCTGTGTGCTGAAGTTTGCAGACGGCACAACGGTGATAGGTCTCATCAGTGACAACGATGCGTCAGCATACAGGGAGGAGGTCCAGCACCTAAGTGCGTGGTGTGCCGACAAAGATCTAGGTCTAAAGGTGGCAAACTCTACCCCTTCCACATCAACGGATATTGGTGGCGTTGATGAAGGTTGAGTGTGTCACAAGTTTCTGGGGGTCCACATCCCTGAGGGCCTCTCCTGGTTCCTCAACACCTCTGCCCTGATGAAGAAGGCTCAGTGCCTCTTCTTCCTGAGGAGACTAAAAAAGACCCAATTGTCTCCTGGTGAACTATCGCAGCACCATCGAGAGAATACTAACCAACTGTGTCAGTGTGGTTTGGTAACTGCTCCGCTTCGGACCGGAAAGCACTGCAGAGGTCGGAGAAAATGGCCCAACGCAACTGCGGTTCCCCACTCTCCTCCATCGAGAATGTCCAGAGAAAGCGAGGCCTGCGTAAAACGCGCAGCATCACAAAGGACATTTCTCACCACAACCATAGACTGTTTACCCTCCTCCCCTCTGGAAAGCGCTTCAGGTCTTTCGGCACCCGGACCAGCAGGTTCCAGCAGGCTGTACTTATTGTAAGTCGCTTTGGATAAAAGAGTCTTCTAAATGCCCTAAATGTAAATGTAACACTACTGAACTCAATGCCCCCCTCCTCCCCCAACGTCTTGACGTACGGTGAGTAGTCACTCGAGAAGTCACTTGAAAAAATAAGTATTGTACCTTTGCCTTATCTTCCGTTTTCCAATATATTTTTTTCCCCGAATCAAATGTTTGATGGTCACAACTACCTTGATGAACGATTGGCTTCATTCCAGGCTTAAAACTCTTAATATAACAATTTTGCGAAAAATGAATGGAGAAAATGAATGGGAAAAATACTTCCGGAACCAGAGCTGTTAAAAAAAGAGGGCGATCACAGTTGCGCTCTATTGAGAAGATTTTATCATTGCTAAACTTGTATATGGTGAGTGGCGACCAGACGTGAGGGTGGAAGGATGGTATCAGGGCGGTGGTATGGATGGTATCCATACCAGAAACGGCAGCTCCGTCCGACTGCGAGAAGCTCCCTTTTGCCAATGTCATAGTTTTTATCGGCCAGGGTCAACCGCCTAGAGAAGGCGCAGGGGTGCAGCTTTTGGTCGGCGGCAGCACTCTGGGATTGCCCCTGGGACAGCCCTGTATCTACATAAAAGGCATCCACCTCGACCACGATCTGCCGTTCAGGATCCGGCATGACCAGGGCCCAGTTTGCCTTCCTAATGCTACGTCATTCATAACCTCTACTTTAAGATCTACCTTAACATTTTGCATGGTTCCCGAAACCTTCTTTGCTATGAATCTCTTTTGTACATTGTTCGTTGGTAAGGTTGTTCTGAAGCGCTCGTAGAACCTTCTTAGCTCTACCATAGTGATGGTTCAGCTCCTGACGCAAGTCGCCACCACTGTACAGTAACCTATAGAAATCCCCGTTGAGCATGGAACTGCCACATTGACAGTGTTGTGTTTCACCAATATACAGAACAGTACATACGTGAGGTCAGCAGGCGATGTCAGCTCGACTCGCTTCCAATAATTTCAAAAACTCAACTTTATTTTACAATTCAAAAATGAACAAAACTGTCTTCTAAATTAAGGAAATGATACTGGGAAATAAATAAACCATTCTAAGCAACCAGAGAACTTAATAAGCGGTTGAAATACTTTTTTCAACCACTGCCTCTTTCCCTTGACGTCGGGCAAAGCCCGCACACAGACAGGTAGCAAAAAGCAAAGCAGTCTCAGCATAAACAGTATTATATAATAACCGAAATAAATTAAAAATGTAGCTTTAATTTCATGATGTCTATTTTCATAAATTATCAACAAGTCAGACACCTTTGTAAACAGACAATCAATAGCTAATTTGAACGGCTGCGACTGATCAAATTAAGATCCAATTAAGGATGTGATTGCAATCTCCTTTGCTGTTTCCATATTTTCTATATATTTTTTTAAATCAGGGCAGGCTGTGCTATGTTCGCCCATGGTTAAATAAATGTTTAGGCCTACTAGAAGGATTTAGATGTTTCAATGTTTTATTCGCAAAGACTGCAATATTTATTAGAACGCCGTCATGCACCTGCGCATAAAATGGAAATTAGATCTCTGAGCAATCGATTTCAGCACTGGAAGGGCACTTTCGAGGAGCTCAGGGTCGTGAGGGGGGCTGCCACCATGCTGTAACCTCTGATGAACCTCCGGTAGAAGTTGGCAAAACCCAGGAAGCGTTGAAGAAGTTTGTTTCCCCCTCCATCTGACATAGCCCACGAAGGAGACAGATTGGGCGTGGAACTCTCACTTCTCTGCTTAAATGAAGAGGGAGTTCTCTAAGAAGTGCTGCAGGACCTGGTGGGCGTGTTCGTCTCTGGACTGGGAGAAGTTCAAGATGTCTTCGGAGTAGACAAACACAAACTTGTTCAGCATGTCTCTCAGCATATCGTTAACCATAGCTTGTAAGATAGCCGGGGCGTTGGTGAGGCCGAAGGGCATCACCAGGTATTCGTAGTGGCCTGAGGGGGTGTTGAAAGGAGTCTTCCATATCCAGTCTTCCGAACCAGATGATAGGCATTGCGTAGGTCGAGCTTGGTGAAGATGGTGGCGCCTTCTAGGAGCTCGAATGCGGATGCGATGGGAGGAAGAGGGTAACGATTCTTTATTGTAATATTGTTCAACCCTCGATAGTCGATGCAGGGGAAGCGTCTTATCCTTCTTTTCAACAAAGAAAAAAACCCGCTCCTGCCAGGGACAAGGAAGGGCGGATGATGCCCGCCTCCAGAGAGAGTTGATGTATATGTCCACGGCTTCTCTCTCAGGGGCGGCCAGGGAATACAGGCGGCCCCTAGGCGGAACGGAGCAGGGTTAGGGATCGATGCCGCAGTCATAAGGTCTATGCGGTGGAAGAGAGGTAGCCTTGGCCTTGCTGAACATCTCCCTGAAGTCAAGGTATTCCGCGGGGACCCCCAACACGTCAGGTGCAAACTGGAAATGGTGGTGACTTCGGTTGCGGCGGCTTGCTTCAGGCAGACCTTTTGACAGGATGAGCTCCAACCTAGGATCGCCCCATGGGGTCCAGTTGAGGTGGGTTTATGATGACGGAGCCAGGGGAACCCCAGGAGGAGCGGACGGCGAGGAGACTGCAGGATATGGAACTGTACAGCCTTATGGTGGTTGCCAGAAAGGAGCACGCGGATAGGCACCGTCTGGTGGGTGACTGTCTTGAGAAGGCGGCCGTCCAAGGCCTTGACGGGAAACTGACCGGGCAGGAGAACTCGACTGACCCCCGGTTGTCGAGCTAGATTGTCGTCGATAATGTTCACATCTGAACCTATCAATGTGGCGAGAGTCCGCCCCAAGACCTTGGGTACCTGCTGCGCTGCAAGGAGACATTCATCATCTTAGAAACATCGGCGTGTGCATGTTTGTGCATGTATCTGTATCTGCACCAAAACTAAATACATTGCCATTTTCGTATGCAGAGCCCTTAGGGGAGTTGTGGAGGCTGAGGCTGTAAAACATCAGAACTCCGTCGACAGACCCATTGTAGCGTTTGTCTGAAGTGGCACTAGCATGAGTGATATATATACAGTATATATATCCGCATGCTCTCTGGATGCTGGGAGGGGATGCTGCTGAAATCTTTTCTCAAGTTACTTCCATCTCTGAAAAACACTAATGTTTAATAGCATGGATTTGTTTCTCCACTTGCTTGCGGACCTTGCCGTATAGTTTTGGCATCTCAATTTGGCTGAAGGGTGTGCAGGCATGTAACGCGTACCTGGGATCGAGTGTTTTGACCATCTCTAAAGCCCTTTCTATCGACATTTTGAAAGGGAACCATGTCCTTATACAGGTAAACAGTGACGGCGTTTGTCATCTCATTCCACCACTGGCATTTTGTTGTAAGGACTAGTGTTGGCTCGGTCGTTCGCGAACCGGTTCGAATGAACGAGTCTTTAGGAAGAAACGAACCGAACCGGTTCGTTTCTCTCGTTCGTCTCGTTCACCATTCGATTCACCGGAAACTCGGTAGCACTAACTCCACTGAGTCTGACTGACTCAGCTGAGAACCATGCAATAGTATGATAAGCATGACGAAGGAGAAGTGTATGGAAGTAAATCTGTGCCATCGGATTTTGAAAATAAAAAGCCATTGAATTCTGAGCACTAAATATTTATGCATTGAAATAACGTATCTGGATTTGAATTTCAACGTAATCGACGTACCCATGTTGAAGTTTTTGACGTTGAATCTTTGATTTTGAATTTTTAACATTGAAAAATAAAGCTGAATAGGAGTTCAATTCAAATCCAAATGCGTTATTTCAATGCATAAATATTCATTGCTTAGAGTACAATGGCTTTTTATTTTCAAAATCCAATGGCACAGATTTACTTGTCTTCCATAGAAGTGACTCAAACATTTTGTGGTTGAGAGGGTGTATCGTTTCCACCATAGGTTTCTACAGGAAAAAATCTGTGTGGTTAGGGGGGTAGGGGAATCTAGAGCTAGAAACTGAAATATTCCGTTTCTATTGTCATACCAAATGGATATAACAAGGAATTGAAAGCTACTTACAATAGGCCTAGGCTACATTCATTTCCCCTGATGGCAGCAATGTTCCACTGTCAGCTTGAATTCACCGGTACATCAAAACCACGTGTCTTCTTTAGATTTCAGTTCCCTTAATTTATTCACACAGTTCAGCAGCGGCATTCATTCAGAATCAGAGCCCACAATAAAGCTGCATTTAGGGCGACTATCACTACCCAGCAAAAAAATAGATGTGCTATAAATGGTTTTGCATATAGCAGTCAGGAACATGGGCATAGTTGTGTAAGTGCTGGTGTTAGAAAATAAATTGACGGGAATTAAAGTACTGCACATCGACGGTAAAAATGTAGGTTATTCATCACAAAAGATTTAATTCAGAAATCGAATAGGCTAATAAAGTCTGAATTATGAGATAAAATTCAGCATTCTGATAATAAAGTCAGAATACTTGGATAAAATCCGAATTCTGATAATTAAATCCAGCATTAATGGTTAGTTTAAGAAGGTTCTCACGAGTCATTTGTCGCCTGGGCACGGTGTCGAGTTTTTTTTTTAAAGTAGGGACATGCCCTCTTTTTGAGACACTTTTAAAAATGTTTAGCAGAATTTCAAAATCGTCCGGGATTTTATTAAAGCCTCATACATGTTCACATTGAATTTGCGTTGCGTTTCTCTTGGTCGTTCACAAACTAGTTAGGCTACGCCCTCCCCTACTCAGTTATGTTCGCTTTGCATTGGTGGAAGTGAGTAGGGGGAGTGGTTAAGTAGAGCCTTCAGATTGGAAGGTTCTACTTACTCAGTTACCTTCGTGTTTTGTATTTTTTTTTTTGACCATTATTGTTTTATAGGGACAAACATTAACAAATTTCTCACACAGGGGATTGATAAAGTTCTAGACTATTGAACAGAAAGAAACACTTGGTCATACTTTACACACTTTACCACAGCATTGGCCTACTGAATGCCACAGATATATTCTCAGCATTGGACTGAATGCCACATAAATATATAATCATGTTTTTGCACGTTTGCAACGTTTAAAAGTTCAGGGTATAAAGTTCAAGTATATGCCTCTACTTGTATTGCTTAAGCCAATAGCCTTTTGAGGCAGTGTTTTTTCTGAATATTAGTGTTAAGGGCCAATAATGCTTACTGTCATACGTTAGTTACCATGTCTGTGGACACATTTGTATGCAGTCACAAGTAAATATAAAAAAACAAATTTACTTATGATGGTGTAGCCATGCATGTTGTTTTATTGTTAATATGTCAATTTGTTTTTTATTGAAAATACTTTGTATAGATGAATTATCCCCAAACTTGTCATCGTAACACCTTAACTAAGTAAACATGACAGATGTTTAAAAAGATGCGTATGAAAAACACTTTTCTCATCTATTGTTACTATTCTATTGTTTAAAATGTACGTGTATATTAAAAATATATAGCGTATAAAAAGTGGCTGGTAAAAAAGATGAGTGTCTGGTAGATTTTTAAATCTAAAAAAAAAATCTGGGCAAAAAAGTTAATTTCCATCCCTGACACACACACACACACACACACACACACACACACACACACACACACACACACACACACACACACACACACACACACACACACACACACACACACACACACACACACATTTACATGCCTTTTTTGGGGAGGAGGAGGGCACAATGAGCCATATACTGTCGCCTACTTATTGGTGGGAATATACGAAATATGTATTTATGAACATTAGCACAATTTGAATAGTGTAGAAGGGCCAATGAGAGTTATTGTTCAAATTAATGTCAGTTTATATTGCCTTTCTGCATCGGATTGGGTTTCAGATGGGGAACTATTCAGAGTGGATACGTTGTTCTTGACCAGGTTATGTTGCGGATGAAAGGCACTCCAATATTTGTTTATATAATAGTTTTACAATAGAGATAACATTTTAAGACCAAGCAGAAAAAAATTATTACTCAGTGGTTAATTCCATAAATATTGTTTAGCAAATATAAAGAAGACTCCTGGAGGCCGAGTATGATGATTGAGTATGGACTGATTAATTATTGAGTGTGTGTTTGTGTGTGTGAGAGTGAGAGTGAGAGTGAGAGTGAGAGAGTGAGAGTGTGAGAGAGAGAGAGTGAGAGAGAGAGTGAGAGAGAGAAAGAGAGAGTGGACTGTGGACTGGTGTATAGTAACCAAGTAAAAATAACAACGTGTCGCCCTCTGTCGGTGCGAATAGAGCATACTACTTCCATTCAATGGTCTGCCTTCCATTTCATCTCGTCTTTACTTATCGTGAAAGTCATACTGACAGGTTACTGACAGTCATACTGTCAAATTACTTGCCGTGATATGCAAAACTACGTCCCACAAACACACACACACACACACACACACACACACACACACACACACACACACACACACACACACACACACACACACACACACACACACACACACACACACACACACACACACACACACACACACACACACACACACACACACACACACACACACACACACACACACACACACACACAGCAACGTAGCGAACTCAGATCAATCGCTGCCAGATGAGGAATGAAATAAAATGCCAGGTGAGAGAAAGATTGAAGAACACAGTTGTTGTCATAGTAACGGCGAGGCGGAGCGTAAGAAAAGGGGGACTAGTGTGTTTGTTGTTGATGGTCACGTGGCCCCGCAGCGGCGATGCGAGCGTTGCGAGCGCCTTCCTTCCTTCCCCGACCAGTTACTACAAAATGGCTGCAGAGGCATCAGCGTCGACAAGAACCCAGTGAACACTTCATGGTAGGGAACACTAATGGACACCCTATACATCCGGACGAGCTTGCAAAAACTTGTTTTCGCATCCTCGGGTATAGCTAATGTTAGTTTAACTTTTAAATACGATTGTAAAACATCTAATGCAGGCCAGTGGAAGTAGTGAAACATGTTGTGCCGTTCGGTCATTCAGCCTAGCGTTAATCCCTCTGACGTCGATGTTATTGCATTGTCTAGGGTTTTATTATCGCCAGTCGGGGAAGATTTAAAGTGTTGTCTTTCAAATCTGCATGCACACAGTCTTTAGCTTGCATACATGATGTACCTCAAATAAATGATATCCCCCAATGCTAATTCCTTCAGCTAACAGGGGTCCTTATGAAAAAATACTACTCTCACTGCCAATTCTTGTTCTGGTATATTGAATAGGTAGTTTCCTTATTTTGTATCGATAACACTGATACATGTTGCATTTGATTCAATTGCACTAAAAAAGCATTTTGCACGAATGCATGAAATGCATTGAGCATTATGTTGGACAAAATGTTCGATACCCAGGTTCAGCTGAGGCCACCTTTCAACTAATGCTTGCTTTTTGTGCTGTCAAGTTTGACGAAATTGATAATTGTTTTAAACGTTTCCCTATGACTTTTGTAACCATATCCCCCGCAGGTTTTTAGGTCAGCAGGGAATTGTTTAAGCTTGCTTTTCCTGATTAGATTAAACCGATGCCTATGTTAAATGAATGCTTAACTATATTTTATTTTTAAATCGCAAATTGTCAAAAAACTGGACTGTAGCCGAAGAAACCGTAACATGCGTACATGAATGATGAACTATTGTTAAGATGATTCACTGCAGGTGAATGCCATTCTGTGTCCGTTATACCTTCACGTACACACTTCTGCACATATGGTCCACACATCCCTTCGATAATGCATGATCCATTGCTCACTTGTTGACATTGCTTATTAATTTGTGTCCTAGATAGGCAGGGCAGAGAGGTGTCGTTCGTTTTTTTTCGGGGATGTGGTCATTGGGCCCTGTCATTGCCCACGCTGGTGAAAGGGCCAGTGTATTCAAAGGGAGGCGCCAAGGGGGTATGATAACAGAAAGAGACAACATTGTGTGCTTATTGCTGTATAACATATAGCCTTGCTCTCAGTTTGGACTCTTTTGGTCAGCCCTTTTTCCCATGGGCCTACAGTGCAGGAGCAAGGAGCTGGTGATCAGAAGCTTAACCGGCAGTTAAGTGGTGTTGTCATAGGCTACGGCTCAGTGAATAGCTGTCTTGGCTCTTGAGACACCCTTTATGGGATGATCATCCTTGAAGGCAAAAGCTTATTGATCTTCTCTACCTCTTTGGGTTGTTTAATTCCATAACGCATTCTCTGATAAAGAATTAAACCCATTTTTGTTACGTTTACGGCTCTTTGCATCTCTTTAAACTAAAAGATTTAAGTTGGAACAGGTAGTTGGTGAAATAATTATATCTCACATGAATATAGGTAGAAATTAAACAAGTAAGGATCTCAGATAATGTACAGAATGTGGACATTCTGCTTCGAATCATTTTGCAGTGCTACAGGAACACACATTTTTTTGTGTTTCAATATTGTCTCACATTTCTAAGATTGAGATATTTAATGTGCTCTACAGAGCCATCATTAGGACATCCTACCGTTTACATTATGATGCTGCTTTGGTTTGGACTGCTGTAGTTTTATTTTCTTCTTAGCGAGTTGTGTTGAAAGAGTCCTGGTCCCGGCGAAATGCACACTTCTTGGACCCCTGCATAACTGCTTGCAGTTCTAGTTTTATTTTCTTCTTAGAGAGTTGTGTTGAAAGAGTCCTGGTCCCCATGTGTTCAGGTGTATGTGCGATGTGCATGCGCCGCTGGTAGCTAGCATGCTTCCAGATGCTCGTTGTGCCTGTGTTTGTCTTGCAGTGATGGCATTCCTGGCCATACTCACTCTTCACATCCACCAATCAGATACCTGGGTTACATTCATCTTGAGAACAGAAACTAGGATTAAGGGAATATGTCAGTCCCTCCATACTGCTATCCTGTAGCTTAGCCTGTGCGTAGCTAAACCAGTACCTTCTGATGTAGCTTAAAAGGCGCCTTCCTCTACGTCTCCTGATGTAGCTTAGCATATGATATGTCTACTGATTTAGCTTCGCACTCACCTGCTGATGTAGACGGCCTACTGATGTAGGTGAGTGCAGGCAACTACATTGCCTGTACCAGCCAAATTTGCTCTGCCTATGCCTACTGAATAGACATAGCTTAGAGTAAATCTATTGCTGCAGCTTAATCTTAGCCCGTGGCTAACAGGCAAGCTTAGCATATGCCTACTAATGCAGGGACTTTGTTATATTTATGTAAAAATAAATTGTTCTTCTGCAATTAATACACTCACTAGTTATTTAGCTAGTGAGACAATGCATGATATTTTATGGGACAGATAGAAAGAATACTTCAATATCTTGATTTACTTTTCAAGAAGCAATGGCTATAAGGCTATACACTTATTAATAAGCATAATCTTTTGTAGACCCGACCTGTGCACATAGTTGGAAAAAGCTGTTTTGGCTCCATCCCTACTTGAGTTTTAGCCAAAAGCCGCCAGCCAACCAGTCAGCAGTTTACTGCTAGCCTCCCCAGTAGCAGTTCAGGAGGTTGTTTGATAACAAGCAGCCCAATATGAGTGTGGTGCAGCAGCGAGTGATGACGAGCCAAAGGATTTTAATATGTAGTTATGCATTTACTGTTTAACCAGAGTGTTTGATTCTATCCATCCTCCCCTTCCCCTAGCTGTGTCATTGTCTGACAGTGGCTCAAATGAATCAGAGCGTCTCCTCCTCTCTCTCCCCCTCCCTGATCCACCATGACACCACCCACCGTCACTGCCACTCTCTCCGATGCCTTTCAGTAGAGTAGCAACTTGCTATTTTTAGCATGGCAACTGCACTGGCAGTGTACAAGCCCAGCCTCTTGGCAAAAGAGAATAAATATTTATGATGGGAATCAGTTGACCTGGCTACGGTGGCCTCGGCATGGAGAAGGACAATAAAGCAGCTTAGGTCAAGGTCCATTATGCCACCCCTTCTTTCATATTGAGGAGAACAACTGCTGTTTCCTGGACCAGTGGTGTGGGGTTGGATTCAACCAATGTTGAGATGTGTTACATTACTATTAACTTTATTGTCATTTAGTAGCCACTTTTATCTAAAGAGACCTGAATCTTATGGCACATTTCCTTGGGAAGGTGCGGTTCGGTGCAGCTCAGTTACGGCTCGCGATTTCACCGCCGACAGTACCCTTATGATAGGGGGGGTTTAAGCTATAGCCGCGGCAGCTACGTTACCATCGTGACCTCATAGCAGCCCCACACAGTGCTATTAAATCCAAGGAAAAAGAAGAACGCGCACAATGAACAAAGATCAACAATGTAGGTCGTCCAAGAAGGTTAGCAAACTTTTGCGTGACATTTTCTTCCATAAACAAAGCTTTCGCCGTTGTCCAGAAATAACTTGCGAATAATGTTTGTTTGTTATTATCCTCCTGTCGCACTTCCGTGCGATTCTGTCGACCAATCAATGGACGGCGTGTGTACATTGGTCTATGTATTGGAACACTGTGTTTACCTCCATAGGCTTGGTTCCCGAACGGTCTCTTAGGAGTCTTCTTAGGAAACACTCCTTACGTCGTTCGGAAACGGCGCTTTCCAGAAAGAACGTGCTGAAATCGATTGCTCCGCGATCGAGTTTCGATTTCATGCGCAGGTGCATGACAGCGTTCTAAAAAATACCGCAGTCTTTGCGAATAAAACATTGGTCGAAATCCTTCTAGTAGGCCTAAACATTTATTTAACCATGGGCGTAGATAGCATAGCCTACACTGATTAAAAAAAATAGAGAAAAATTGACTTTGAAATGAAAACTAAATTTACTTCACTACTTCATTTAGCTTATTATATAATACTGTTCAGTGTTTCCCACAGAAATTTTGGAGACTATGGGGGGGGGGGGGGTATGGAGCGATTGTTGACGGGGGGGGGGGTGTATGTGGCGATTTTTTTTTTCCCAATGAGAGCGACACGAACTTCGTCTGAGCAAAAAAAAAAAAAAAAAAAAAAATTATAATAATAATAATTCATGTGCACGCAGAGACTATGGCGGACGAAATTAGACTATGGCGGGGCGCCATAGTCTCGTCAATGTGTGGGAAACACTGCTGTTTATGCTGAGACTGCTTTGCTTTTTGTTACCTGTAGGGGTCTGTGTGCGGGCTTTTCGCACCGCCCGGCCAGTGTGTGTCAAGGGAAAGAGGCGGTGGTTGGAAAAAGTATTTCGACCACTTATTACGTTCACTCATTTCTAATAAAGGTTTATTCGTTTCCTAGTATAATATCCTTAATTTAGAAGACATCTTTGTTCATTTTTGATTTGTACAATAAATACAATATTATTTTGAAGTTGCAAGTTTTTGAAATGATTGGAAGCGAGTCAAGCTGACCTCGCCTTGCTGTACCCACGGCCCATACAAAGAACAGCCGAGACAACATCCTTAATTCAAACATGCCGTTTCATTTGGCCTCAATTGGCTACGGATGCTAACTGTTTTCCGAAACCTTCTCAAAGCCTTAACGTCATTCGTAACCATAAGCCCAGTCTACGGATTTTTGTTCAGAAAGATGAGCGTGTTGCCATGCTCTGGGGTCAGATGCGACCGCAGCCTGGTGACCGTCAGTCCAGCCGCCAAAAACACTGGCTCTGAGGGGACCGACGTTGCCGTGATGCACAAATACCTCAGTGCTAACTTGGCAAGGCGGGGGAACAACTTCCCACAATCCAGGGGCTCAGAAAGTTCTTTATTTCTGCTTCGATGCTAACCTCGCCTTGAGTGGTAGGCCTATAGTGCTCCCCAAGAAGTAATTTTTTAAATCATAGTGGTCCCACACCAGACTTCGCCGTGGCCTCGCCTGCTTCATGATTACATCGCTGTGTTCCAATATCCATACTATCCGTACTTACTAGCCTAAGTTTGAGTACGTAGGCATTCCGATTCAGATCGGGCGAAAATAAGTGTACTGAAAACGGTCAAATCGCGAAGTGTATGGCGATGTACACTTTTCGTACTCAACGGCAGCCATCTTAGCTACGTAGCGGAAGAGGGCGGAGCCAGGCTCAGCCAAAGTCGGCGCATTTTCCACATAGCCTGCATTAAGTCATTTTGTAGTTTTTATCGTTTTTATAGCTTTTTATAGCTGCTAGGCGTAAAGAGTTCACCGTTCAAAGCGGGATGTTTATTGCGGGGGAGGAGCCGCAAATTTAAATATTGCCCCCATGTGGTAAAATGTTGAATTGCACACTGCATTAGTTTAATCAATGAAAAATGTACGTAATCGCCGAAATTCTTAACGATCAATTAGTCGATCGTAGATTAATCATGCCCATCCCTAGTATGGACGAATAATTGATTATTCGATGTGTACCAACATTTACATAGGCAGCCATGGATCATCGTTAAGAAATCACTTAATATCTTAAACGCAAAAGCTAAATGTCAAGGGAAAGAGGCGGTGGTTGAAAAAAGTATTTCGACCACTTATTACGTTCACTCGTTTCTTATAAAGGTTTATTCGTTTCCTAGTATAATTTCCTTAATTTAGAAGACACTTTTGTTCATTTTTGATTTGTACGATGAATACAATTCTATTTAGCTTTAACAGTTGAAAAATCGAATTTCTTAAACGAAGTAGAATAATATTCAATATTCGCCAAGAAGTATTCGAATAACATTCGAAAATCGGTAAATCAAGAATTTGAATTTGTGGTTTTGACATATACAGTACATAAATAGGGTGTAGGCTTCGCACACCCATTCTTAGGCCCCGTTCACACAAAGCTGATTTCATGGCGAAGCCGCAAAGGTCTTGTACGGTTTGGCCTTCCGTACACACGAAGCCGGCGAATCCGCTGACCGAAACCGCAAACTTCTGAAACCACCCAGGTTCTTATAGGTCGGAATATGGTCGGAATGAAGCAGCCACAGATTCTTGACACTAGACTGACACCCACTACCCCTCGCTCGTACACTCACTCACGCGCGCACTGCCATTTTTGCTCACACACATACGCTACTGTCGTAACACTGCTATCCTGCATGACTATCCTTTTATTTTGTGCTTGTGTGTTTCCAGTAGGGCTGCAACAACGAATCGATAAAATCGATGAATTTGGTCGTCGATTCCTTGTGTCGCGTGATTAATAAGTTACTCATAGGCGCAGCACTGTTTACAGCCAGCCGCCGACAGGTTGGATCATGGTTCATGCACGCCCACAGCGAGCTTTAGTGTGAGCGACCACAGCTTGTATTTTGGTCATATCTTAAAACTGGACTGTAGGCCTACGTAAATGTGTTGTACCTTCACTGTCTGGGTTAAAAAAACTCCTTCAACTCAGTATCCGTCTAGTTCAACCGAAAACTCTGTCAGCTGCTGCTGCTGCAGACGTTGTGCAGACGGGCTCGGAGTCGGCACTGCGTGCATCAACACTCTTTCAAAGCAGCGGTAGTAATCACACAACCGGACGGTGTAGAAAGTCCCGTCAGTTAAAAATAATAACGCTGTTTTTAAATCCATGTTAGAGCTAGTTAGCTTAAAAAAAAAAACGGACCAATGGTCACAGTGTCAAATGTGATGTGTTCAGGTCGGCTCAGTAATATGATTAATGCATTCAAATGCAACAGATTTTTTTTTTTATTATTATTTTGGTGAAAACTTGTTTTGCCAGTAATATAAAATGGATAGTAAAGATAGAATTATGACCTGTTTAATGTCCTATCTTGAACTATCATCATCTTATCAGCAATTAAAGCAATATTACAAGTTCTATTTCAAGGAGTCTCGAAAATGTTATCAATAGGTTTGATTGGTTAACCATGGACATCCCTTATATACATATAAAAGTATATCATACATTGTATGTTTTTTTTTGTGTTATCACAGTTATGTTTTTTTAATTTTTTTATAATTTAATATTACTTTTAATAGTTCCGGGATGTTGGACCAATAACCTGGTGTTTTTACACTTCAGTCTGCACTGTGAATTTGAAGTAATGTTCAGTTTTTGAATAAAGATGCTGCAATTCCAAATGTTTCTTTTTTTTATCCGATTCATCGAAAAAATAATCCACAGATTAATCGATTATTAAAATAATCGTTAGTTGCAGCCCTAGTTTCCAGCAATTCTTTTCTTCAGTGTCTTTTTGGCAGTGTTCGTGACACAGAACACTGCCAATGTGGCAGTTACATGTGCCACAGGGATTTTTAAAGGTGACAGTGGCGGCGACTAGCGTCAGAAGCTGAACCATCACTACATTAGAGCTAAGAAGTTTCTACGAGCGCTTCAGACCAACCTTACCAATGAACGACGTACGGAAGAGATTCATAGCAAAGAACGTTTCAGGAAACACGCGAGATGTTAAGGTAGAACTTAAAGTAGAGGTTACGAATGTCGTAGCGAAAAGAAGGTTTTGGGAAACCGAGCACTGGTTGCCTGTTTTCACAACGTTTTAGTCTTTCTCTGACAGTCCAGACAGTATTGGGCCGTACAAACGTGAATGAACATATTATGTTCGCCACAATATGGATTTTGCTATACCATGGATAGTGTTATGTATTCATAAATTCTGATCTGAATTCAAGTTGTTTTCAAAATGTCACTTTCAGTGTGGGTCGTTAGTAGCCACATCAATTTATTTGAATGAAAACCTAATGCAGTAAACAACAAAAACACGTGCATCAACAGCTGAAGCAAAAACAGTGGGCAGTGAGCAGACAGACTTTTGAAACTGGTTTGGTTTCAAGATCTCTGGCTTCGACTTACAAACTTTGTACGTTTTTTCGCTTCTTTGTTTCAGCCAGAGGTGGAAACACCAGCAACAAAGCAATGCATGTCTATCAATATGAGGAATGTATGTACCCAAATACGTGCAACAACCAGAGCACGACCAAGACGAGCGTGACGCAGACATTTATTAAGTCGTCATTCGCTGACGGTGTTACGAACCGATCACGTGCATGTGGCGGGCATGAGCATAGTTACCAAGATGAATCAGATGAAACATAGCTCATGTCAGCACATTAATTGAAATTCCACATAGCTGCCTTAAGTTTGAATGGGTCGTATTTCGGTATTGTTGGAAATTGTTATGCTTTACGAGTACTACATTAAAGGCCCCTATAACAATTGATTATATTAATTATTAGGTATTCACAGTGTTTCTTTGGATACAAATTGTTGTAGGAGTTATTCCTATTTTATTGTTATTTTGATGGCCTATATCTCATCCTCTGAGCGGCCAAACGTTTTCAATGGGTATCCGGGTAATGTCGGTTTCAGTTAAACGCTTGGCTTCTTGGCCCGATAGATGATCGATGACTAACTTGGTGTACGGGCCTTATTTTGCATGCTGAACATTTTTGACGTTGGGACCCATGATGTCTGTCCGGTTAGGATGTGGATATGTTTGGATGAGCATGATCTATGGACTTGCCTTAAAGAGCCCATGGCATAAAAATGTCACTTTCTGAGGTTTTCTAACATTAATATGAGTTCCCATAGCCTACCTATGCTCCCCCAGTAGCTAGACATTTTGTTGGGTGTAAAACGAGCACTAGGCATTCTGCTCCGCCTTTGAAAAAATGAAGCTCAGATGTGCCGTTTTGGAATTTTCCAAAGATTCCAAAACGGTGCCACCTCCCCTTTCTCTGCCTTGCCAGAGAATTTGGCCTTCCAATGAGACGATGAGCTACGACCATACGAGCGGCGTGCGTGTGTGTGTGTGTGTGTGTGTGTGTGATTACACACACTGTAACGCAAGTGTTGTACACTTCTTTGTTATTTGGATAACCGTTCTGCTGTTGGCGTTATGGCGCATCACACGTCGGTTCTTTGACATCTCTGGTATTTCCACAACGAGGCTGTAGTTGGGGTTATCTCAGCCATGAGATAGGAAGCCGTTGAGAAGGAATTGGGGGGAAAGGAACTTTGGCTTTGACTCCATGAAGTACATGAACCACGACATGGAGGAGAAAGGGATTGTTGCCCACGATTGTCTCCCCCTTGAGCCCTGCTTCCCGCTGCCGAGGGATAACCGGGATAACTCGCTTTGCAGCGAGGCTCCGGCGGGAGACAATCGCGATTGAGATTCATAATAGCGTCTGGAGGCGCACACAGCTTTAGGCTGTGATAATATATATTATGTTATAGTAGGGCTGGACGATCAATCGAATTTTGACCTCGATTTCGAATTTAGCGTCAAACTATCACAAAATTAACCTAATCTAGTTTTTTTTTTTTTTCTGTTTTATAAAAAGGGCTGAACAGCTGGATACATATCTGTCTATCATTTTAGATTGGAATATTTTCTTTTTGACAATTTTGTGTATTTTTTTAAGGCGAAATTTCAAAGTTCTCAGTTACAAATTTTTTTTAGGGAGAGACATGCTGAATAAATACAATGTGTTTTCAAACTAAAATATAATCATTTGAATAATCGTGATTTCATTATTGACCAAAATAATCGTGATTAGGATTTTTTCCATAATCAAGCAGCCCTATGATATAGTTATATATGTATAATATGATATTATTTAGATGTAGAGCTCCAGGACTCCTGCCGGAGCAACCAGAGTGTTCTAGAATATTTACAGAACACGGCCAAAGGCTGTGTGCACCTCGCCATTGCGATGCATCCACTTTAAACAGCGCATGGTACCGTGGCCGCAAGCTGCTCAGGGCCACACCCCCACTCTCTAACCCGCCTCTCTCCTCCTAATTTGCATTAAAGCTACAGACACCGAAACGGCGCGTTTGGGGAAAGCTCAATGTGCGACTGGCTCGTAGTGGCTGTAATTCTGCACCATGGCTGAATTTCGGGGAGCGTCTTCAAATACTGTGTTAGGGGCCCACTAATATCTGTATTAAAGCATCCATAAAGTAGTATGCCATGTGACCTTTAATAAGATCGGTGAATTGGTATTAATTGTGTAAAAACTCTTATGGCAAGTTATGAGTTATGGCAAATTCAATATGTTAATATGCAAACATTATATCAACCCCAAGTAAGATTCAGATGTATACAGAAACTTGCCATTTACGTAGTGGCCACCCTCCTGAAAACATGTGTAAAAGTTGTGTGATAAGTAAAGAAATTTGAACCTCATTCTGTACCGTTTCTACTGCTATCGGTCACATGTTACATGAGCGGAGGGTTGCGTTCACGTGAACCCCGCGTGGCCCTGTGTTTCAGATTCCGACTCTGATTGGTAAGATTGTGTAACATTAAAAAAAAAATTAATCGCAGCCTTTGAGATTTCAAAAATCCAGTTCAACATTGCGATGTTGGATAGAATTTGATTAATCGTTTAGCCCCTAGACTTGCCTGAATAAAATAATATTTTCATTATGTAAGGGAGGGCAAACTGTGTGTGTGTTATTATTCCGGATTGGTAATGCCTCTCCGTGGTGGAATTGTCAATTTCCAAAACGTGATTTCCAGAATGCGGAAATCGTGGTCTGAATTGCGGAATGTGGTATTAAAAATAGAATTAACTGTAAAACGTGGAATGTTGCAGAATTTTCCAAATTTTCCATAATTTGGCTGAAATTGATGTGAGGGATAATCACAGAGAGGCAGGGCAATAAACAGTTTGATATGTCCGGCTTCGTCTCGGGCGGTAAGCTTCCACGAGCCGGGCATATCAAACTTTTATTGCCCTGCTTTGAGGAGATTATCCTGTTTATTCTATTTCTTTCTTGCTAACATAATAAAACAATTCAAATACTTTAATAATTATGCTTTTTCTTATTCATATTAAATGCTTATTAAATGTATTATTAAAAGGTTTATTTTTACAATGGACTTCATGTTTGAAATTTCTGTGATAGAAAAACATGCAAGCGGCGTATTGATCTACTATTTGATGACGCTGTGCTCAGTCAGCAGCAAGTACAACCGATAAGTCAACGGGCAGTCTGCCGGGTTAATGCCCTCCTCCAAGCCAATCAGAATCAAGCATGCTTAAACGAAGTAGAATAAAGATAATGTCAAAAATTGGCGGAGTAGACATAAATTCATAATTACGTTTTCGATCGCAGTGTTTTGAGAGGGGATGGAGGATTGTCCCCTCACAACGTGTCGCTACTTTGAGTAACAGGTCGAAGAAGCCGTCTAAGACGCCCAAGTCATAAAAACTCATAAAAACTATGAAATTAGACCCTAAATTTAGCAAATTCTGTAAACATACTATTGATTGGACCCGTAAAAATACGCTTAATGAAAGTAGCCCATGTGAAGAAAAAGTAACGGCTCTGTGTTACCAGAGCATGCCTCCTCAAAACAACATTACTAGTGAAAGTGATCCGCAGATTAAACAAGAATCTATTCAGGACTTGGTGGCACCGAGTCTGACATCCCCTTAGAACAGGGGTTCTCAAAGTTTTGACAGCTGAGGGCCAATTTAGGAACCCAGAATTGGACTGAGGGCCGCCAAAGGAATAAAAATTAGGCGGGAAACGCCATCAGCATCCTAGTGGTGAAAAAAAACAATGCACCGTGGACCTCTGGGAGTGAGGTCAAGTGAGGTCAGCATCAGAAAACTGAGGTTCATTCTTTCAAAGTAATGTGCAGTTGGATTAGAATTAGCAAATGTAACAGGATTTAATTGAAAGCTAGAGAGTCGACTTTTCTCTTTATATTTATTTCCTTTTGTTAAAATTAATATTGATATAATAATTAAAAGAATAAATTAAATAATAATATATATAATTTTTTTTTTTACTTGCATCTGTATGTCAATGCGGGCTGCCAGGAATGTTTCCGCGGGCCGCACTTTGAGAACCAATGCCTTAAAAGAAAGCTTTTTTCCAGTGAAGCATTGCAAACAGGGGCAAGCATGCCGCAAAAAACCTGTCAGACTCGCCTGCCCCGTGTTTTTGACCAACAGATAACCATTTAACTGATGATCGTTCTATCCGCATGTATATTATTCCAAAACGACCAGCTATCCTGTGGCGATATCTGAAAAGAAAAACGGGAAAAAAATGAATCTGGGGAAAAAAGAAAACGTAATTCATAAGGTTCTATTTCATTTTGCATTCTGAACATTTTTGCCTCTTGATGCCATAATGTCCGTCCCGATAGATTATTATTATTTTTTTTTCAGAATCAACCAAGAGTCAAAATAACCAAAAATGTCGTAAACAAGATCTATGAACTTGTCTTAATCAGAGTTATTGGAATTTTTAAGAAATGTAAGTGTGTGTGTGCAGGGCTGGAAAAGCCTTTTGAATTTGTTTCAAGCCTTTTGGCCCCCCCACCACCTCGGATTCATCTGTGCTTGATGATTATTGGCGCAAACCACACTCTTCATGCAAAGATGAATAAAGACCCCCCCCTCCTCCAATTTGTCCAAAAGTGGGTGTAAATGGGGGAGTGGGGCGGGTCTGGGGTCCTCCCCCAGAAAACTTTGATTTGTTAGATGGGATTTTCTGTATTCAGGTGTATCTTGGGGATGGGCAGCTGGAGATGGGCAATACCTTCATTCATTCAGATTCATAGACTATAACCTGACTTGCAGGGCCTGTACAGGCGAACAGATGTAGCACTGGGTTTAGTTTCCCCCCAACCAGAAGCCTACATTAAAGGCCTGGCCTATATTTTGGTCCATACTTGATTAGATACATTCAGGGTTCCACACAGATATTGTGGCATGAGCAGAATTTCTGTATTTAGAGGGCATTTAGATATAACACATCACGTATCGTGTGATATTTACCTGAGGGGTCCTATTCAGACATCAACCCATAACCCATTTTCTATGATTAAGGAAGCCCTATTAAGACATATCACATTCTGTATTTGATCTGAGGCCCCAATGAGAGTAATCCATCCCTGTATTAGTATAGTTGTTACTTACCCCAAACCAGTGTCGTTTAAACCTCAGAGGGTACTGAAATAACAAATCTATTTTAAACTCTTGTATTTGAAGTGAAACACTAAGTGTGGTTTACTGAATTAAAGAAAAAAAAAAAAAACTCGACACACGATTGGGGGCCCCAAGCCGCTTATACCTGTGTGTGTGTGTGTGTGTGTGTGTGTGTGTGTGTGTGTGTGTGTGTGTGTGTGTGTGTGTGTGTGTGTGTGTGTGTGTGTGTGTGTGTGTGTGTGTGTGTGTGTGTGTGTGTGTGTGTGTGTGAGGAGACAAAGAGCCTTAGGATCGGGTGATTCGCTTGAAAAGGGCAGGGCATCATCTCCATCAAAGTTTCTCTACTTTGTGGAGGATAATATCATCTGTCATATCACATTCGTTTTGAACTTTGTTTCTGTTTTGTCTTTTTTGTATTGCTTACTTTGGCTACAGCCTATAGAGTTTGGGATGAATACGATGGCCTGAAATGCAAAAACTGGTTGGAATGTTAATTTAGAAGTTAATATTTTTAGACATGTCATTAAAAAACAAAAGGGTGGAATTCCTGTGCTATTGCTTTATTAACCCTAGTCAACACCTGCAAAAAACACATGCTAGCAAAACAAAACTTTGATGCACAAAATGTTGCATTTGGCATGTATGTCAGTTGTCAGAACGGTGGAGGTTATCTCAGCCATGGTTGAGATGGGATTGGGGAAAAGGAACTTTAGCTTTGACTCCCTGAAGTACATGAACCACGACATGGAGGAGAAAGGGATTGTTGCCCGCGATTGTCTCCCGCTTGAGCCCCGCTTCCCGCTGCCAGCTGCCGAGGGACCAACGCCTCGGTGCTGCCCGCCGCAGGAGGCGGGGGTGCCTAAGCGCTGATCACTGCCAGCTGCCGAGGTGGTGGTCCCTCAACCTCGAGGCTCCGGCGGGAGACAATCCCGGGCAACAATCCCTTCTCCATGTCGTGGTTCAGTCTACTTCAGATTGATGTGGACGTGGAAGAACCAGAGACGTCGGAGGATCCGACGCAGTCGTTTGAGATTCATAGTATCGTCTGGAGGCGCACACAGCTTTTGGCCATGGCGATATATATTATATGATATAGATATATTTTTTCGATATAGAGCTCCATGACTCATGCCGCAGCACCTGGAGTGTTCTAGAATATTTACATAACACGGCAAAAGGCTGTGTGCGCCTCGCCATTGCGATGCATCCACTGTAAACAGAGCGCATAGTACCGTGGCGGCAAGCTGCTCAGGGCCACACCTCCACCCTCCTCCTTGACCCGCCTCTCTCCTCCTCATTTGCATTAAAGCTACAGACACCGAAACAGCGCGTTTGGGGTAGAGGTGTAACGATAAATCGATGTAGATCGATATATCGATTGATTGGCGAACGATCCAACTGCATCGATGCAACGCCCAAACATCGATGCATATCGCAGTATTACACCCTTTTATTATTATATATCTCCTTTCGCAGATGTTTGTGAAACTATTTCTGCGCAAAGCGCCAAGCCGCTCGTATCCATTCACCGGTTAAACGAGGCAACAGCGAGCACATGTGTGAGCGCGAGGATGTCTAGTTTCGGTTTGTGTTGCCAGATTGGGCATATGTCCCGTTTTTCCAGCCTAACGTGATTAAAAGTAGCCAAATCGGGCTGAAACATTTGCCCAATCTGGCAACACGGACGCCTTATCTTACAGCCAAGATAATTCTGAGGGATGTTTTGTTTTTAGAAGAAAACTATCCACACAGGTTGGGAATGGTCTACGTTCAAAATGAAAGATCATTACAGGCTCTTTAATTTAAGCCATAAAAACCCTTTGGCACTTAAATGCAATTATGTGGCACTTTATTATTTGTATTAAAAATAGATTTTTTTGTTTTAAATATCCGGAAGAGCAAAGAAATAAAATGATGAAATTATAATTAAGTTGATGTGAGTTGATGTGATTGTAAGAGGTTGTGTTAAATGGGCATATGATATCGTCTCATATCGGACGCATGCCCCTGAATCGAAATCGTATTGCGGCAGACTTTTGATATCGGCAAATATCGTATCGTTGTCCAATGAATCGATATAATATCGTATCATGATGAAACCAGAGATTTACACCCCTAGTTTGGGGAAAGCTCAATATGCGACTGGCTCGTAGTGACTGTTAATCTGCACCAAGGCTGAATTTCGGGAACTTTTTCAAATAATGTGCATGGGGCCCACTAATATCTTTATTAAAGCATCCATAAAGTTGCATTCCGTGGGACCTTTAAACATTACTTGTGGATCTGAAGGAGAACCCATGAGTCTGCAAGGCAATCTTCTGCACATTGAGTAATGGAGTGGGATGTAACACAGCCTCGTCATTGGTTCATGAAGTGGAGATAAGCAACATTTGTATAGAGCTATGACAGATGTTACACACACGCACGTGAAGCAGTTGTCCTTGTTTGCTCCTAGCCTAATCTGTAATGCTGTCAGTGTCGTAGGCGTGCTGCCGTTTTGCCTAAGGGTAGACTTACCCCTGGAGATCTGATAGCTACTAAGCTTTTGCATTTTAATAAGTTATCACTGGTTTGAGTTGGGCAACAAAAAAGCCCAAACGGTGGCAATACACCAAGTGTTCACACAGCATTCAACATTATTATTGTCCAAAAAGAGAAGAGTAAAGCTCAGAGCAGTCTGGAATTCATGAGTATCATCAAGGTATAGGTTTTTTAACAGCGTCAGTCCTCCCGTTAGTGGTACTATTCACATAACATTGTTCATAATTGTATTTTAAGGCATCATGTTGAACTGAGTTGATATTTTATTAATTAACGCAATTAAGCTCTGTTCGATGCTGACATTTATTTCATAAAATATTAATAATTCCACAGATTGGTTTAGTACTTCTGATGTTAATACTTTTCGGATTGCAAAGATTTTTTTTTCTTTTGTAGCCACTAGAAGAAGCACGGAATAAAACAAGATAATCATTTGATGGAAGAAAAGAAAAAGAAAAAACAAGACGAGAAGAAAAAGAAGGAAGATGGAGTGAGAAAGGTGTGTATTGTGATACGCCAGTAGCTCCATGTCTATAAATATCAGCCTGTTCTTGACAAACAATTAGCCAACAGAAAATGCATACTGCTCCACTGCTCTATTGGATTGCTGTTTGAGTCAAGTGCCCCATAGTAAAGTACATTTTAACACGTCATTACACCATATTGTCCTCAAATAATCCCACATGCTGACATTATAACAATTATACTGTTGGAAGCACACAAATTAATTTGGACAAGAGTTGTTAGTGGTTTTCAGTCAGCTTGCATACAATGTTCCTCAACCCTAGTGGACCCAAGTTGAGGGGAAAAAATAACTATCATTATACAGGTCAGGGTTTTTATTGTGTCCCAGTTAAAGATATAATGTCATTTTCTGCCACTAGAGCGCTTTATCTCTATCAAAAAAGAAGAAAAGAAACAGAAGTCTTAGGCCCGTCCAATTACTCCCCCTAGCCCTAGATTTGAGCCCTAGCCCTACAATTTGCGCATTCCCGCGGAGGGGTAGGGTGTTCCAAAACTTAGCGAGCAAGAAGGAGTGCCTGTTTTGTCTTAAAATCATCCCTTGGCAGCTAGCCAGCTCGATACATAACTTGCAGCAAAGGGTATCACGAATTACCCTGGATACCTTGCGAACTCGGCAAGCGGCAATTTTTCCATGTTTCTCAAACAGTTATACGTTATGTTAAATGATTAACCCTAGAATGGATTTAACTGTACGATCTGAATGTGTAGGACGTCTTATTTCCGATACAAAGGTCACATTTTCAAACGTGAATAAAAATAGTAATAGGCTTCTTTCTGTAGTGTAGACTCGTCGATGCTGCGCGTGACGTAAGGTAGCACGTTCGCTACGCTAATTTGCATAATATTTTTGAGTGGTGTCCCATTTCATAGGAAAATATCCTCACTCTCACTTCCCTCTTTGAGGGGACTTTACTGTGGAGGGAACTCAAAGCAAGTGTTCTCGTTAAGGGGAGAGTAATGGGACGGGGCACTAGTTTGATGACGTAGTGTAGCAGGGTGGGTTCATGGGTCATGCTCACGGACGAGGTAATGTATGAAAGTTTTATTCACATTACGTCTAATCACTTAATGTCATTTCATTGTAATGAAATAGCCTCAACTAACATCAGTCAAAGTAGCGTTAAGCTGCTAAATTTAGATGAGCTGTAGAAGAGTTGCATGGAGAATTACATCTTGGGCTAAGTTAGCTTTGCCCTGTTATCTGCGATCAAAACAATCACACTAACAGTAATACGTTTCAGCGTGTTGAACGTTGTTTTATCTTTATATCATAGGACATCGCAGTAAGGTAGATCAATATTAAAATTTCACATCACTAATTAGGCTATGTAGCCATCTATAACAGTTATCACTCTGTTGGAAAGCTAAGTTTGATATGATGCACAGCTGTTGCAACATGACTTGCTGGCATGACTGACTTGCTCATGTGTATTATTTTATTGCGTATAACATGTCCTGCATTGGAAGTCATTGACACATTCATGGTCTTACCTTACCTTTGTTGTAATTGTATAAGCACAAAAGTTAACCATAGTTTGTGTAGTGACACACAGAGAAAGACAAGTATATGCTAAATGATTTACGCACTTGACATTAATAAGTAAGTACTAACGTTTGCTAAAACACAAGACAGCTCTTTCAATGTAGCTACATAAATATTGTCAGCTGATCATGTCCTCTGTATCGAGATTTTTGTTAGTGCTTCTGGTGACATGTGAATACTGCTTGCTGCAGGAAGACTGATTGCTCCTCATTGGATGTACCGATGTCAACTGTTGATGAAACCTGGAATCCCCCCATAGCAGGGGGCAAGAGCCATCACAGGGAAGAAGAAGAAAAACTGCCACTGGAAGAGCAAGCCATGCTGCAAGAGGAAGACCAGTGGGAAGAGGGAGGGCATCATCAGGCGGCAAGGCAAGAGTGAGCAGGATATGTGACCAATACACAGACCCAAATGGCCAGCACACTGGGTTCATGGCAGCACTGGTATAATTACTGCTAGCAACATCACCCCTGATCTTTTCTTTAGAGATATCATCCTATTTTATATGAATGAATGGCTAGATATTTCTTTGTACATTTTATAATTTATTCTTGTTTTATATATGATGTTGTTCCATACTGCCTTCTTTATAGTCTAGGTCCTGGGTAAGATTTGTATGCACTTCATTTAGCAGAGAATATCTCACCTGTTAGAGAATAATATGACCCCATTGAACAACGTTGGATGTGTGCCAAAATCTCTACCCGGGACGAATGTCCTGAAACAGGTGACGCCATTATCACACTACAGGTGAAAGGGAATTCTTCTTCCATTTATAGATATCCTCATGC
Source organism: Gadus morhua (assembly GCF_902167405.1). Taxonomy (NCBI): domain Eukaryota; kingdom Metazoa; phylum Chordata; class Actinopteri; order Gadiformes; family Gadidae; genus Gadus; species Gadus morhua. The sequence continues at coordinate 13,663,745 of NC_044049.1, read as the reverse complement.
ATTTCTACCAGATTAGTCTCGAAATACTTTTTGTATCACACTTTGTCTAAAATCGAGGTAGGTTGGCGAACACAGAGCTTGTGACATCCGTGAACATCACGCAAGCTCTGTGTTCGCCAATCTACTTTTCGAGCCTTAAAGACAAGATGGCGTCGACGGGTGAACTACTGATGGTATTGTGTGTATAAAATTTCCTTTTTAATAAACAATCTAAACTTAAAAAGTTATCAATGCCTCTTTTTATATGTTAAGACCCTTATTACACTGCCAAAGAAGTGTCAAGCTACTTCTATCCTTGTAAGTGGTTTAAAATAGGGATTTTGTTTTTTCCAATGAGACATGCCTCTCGTTCCAAGTTTATAGCGTTTTGGTAGAATCGGTTAAAACGCATCTATATGCGCTTTTTTGCTCCCAAACGAACATTCCTTTTCGTTATCATACCAAACATATCCCAGATCCAATTAACACCGGATATCTCCTTTAACTTAGGTAATCCTTACTGTTTTCGATCGGCAATCATAAGGTTATGTCTGTTTCTGCACTCAGAATGTGTACGAGATCGATAGTTATTGACAGTTATTTTGAATTTAGGACATTTAAGAAATTCCTAACTTAGGATAGTTCTATAATAGCTAAATTCCTATCTTAAGACAAGACTAAAGAATTTCATTGCCTGCTCTGTAATTGTTGTGCATATGACACCTCCTTCTGTAATACCAAACCCCGTTAATGCCTTTCTATCTCAAGATAGGATAGGATTTCAGAGTTAGGAAGTATCTATATATCATATAATATATATTATTACGGCCAAAAGCTGTGTGCGCCTCCAGAAGATATTATGAATCTCAAACGACTGCGTCGAGTTCTCCGACGTCTCTGGTTCTTCCACTTCCACATCAATCTGAAGTAGACTGAAACAAGACATGGAGGAGAAAGGCATTGTCGCCTGCGATTGTCTCCCGCCGGAGCCCCGCTGCCTCGGAAGCAGGCAGCGGGGCTCCAGCGGGAGACAATCGCGGGCGACAATCCCTTTCTCCTCCTTGTCGCGGTTCATGTACTTCAGGGAGTCAAAGACAAAGTTCCTAATACATATTATCACTGCCAAAAGCTGTGTGCGCCTCCAGACGATATTATGAATCTCAAACGACTGCGTTGGGTTCTCTGTCGTCTCTGGTTCTTCCACTCCACATCAGTCTGAAGTAGACTGAACCACGACAAGGAGGAGAGAGGAATTGTTGCCCAAGATTGTCTCCCGCCGGAGCCCCGCTGCCCGCTGACAAGGCACCACCGCCTCGGAAGTAGGCAGCGTGCCTCGCGGCGGTGGTGCCTCGCGGTTCATGTACTTCAGGGAGTCAAAGCTAAAGTTCCTTTCCCCCCAATTCCTTCTTAACCATGGCTGAGATAACCCCCACTACAAGTCTCGTTGTGGAAATACCAGAGACGTCAGAGAACCCGACTTGTTATGCGCCATAACACCAACAGCGGAACAGAAAGAAGTGTACAACAATAAAAACCTGTCGTAGCTTAATGTCTCATTGGTGGGCCAAGCAGAGAAGGGGAGGTAACATTTCCCCTTATGAAGACATACGGGGAAAAAACCAAATCGGCGCATCTGAGCTTTGCTTTTTTCAAAGTCAGAGCAGGATATCTAGAGCTCGTTTTACACCTAAAGCCATTTCTAGCTACTGGGGGACCATAGTCAGGCTAGGGGAACTCGTATTAATGTTAGAAAACCTCGTAAAGTGAAATTTTCTTGCCATGGGATCTTTAACCTATTATATACAGCTAGCAACATAAAGGAATTGACATTTATTAATGAACCTAAACTTTAAAGAAATGAGTCTATCGATACACTCGAATATTAATAACGTCAAGTTTACTTTTCCAAAGTCCATCTTGAACTGGCTTCCAAAGCAGAAATCAAAGATGAGATAATCATAGCTCTCATGTTTATTGAGTATGGGTGTCACCGGGGTTCAGAGTTGAGGAGCTACTCCAGCATGAGATCACCAACTCTGCCTTCTTCTTGGTTGACAAAGCAGTTACTTGAGGAGGTGTGCCAAATCACAACTTGGGACGGAGCTGCTAAAGTTGTGTCCACAAATGGATAAAAAAGGTCCATATACCCCCGGCAAAAACACGCCATCATTATCGACTTCATGGCATTGGTGAGAAAGGTCTCCTTAAAACACTTGACCCCCCCTCAAGACATTGCATGACTTTGCTATTGCTCTGACATTTATGGTCTCCAAAGCTGGAGGCAACTGTGATGAGATCCATATTGTGTTTGACACTTACTCCTGAATGCTTCCCAGACATATTAGCTGCCCCGTCATAGGTTTGTCCTCTTAAATAAGCAATGGGAAGGTTAAGCCTCAAGAGAACATCCTTAGCCATTCTAGCCATTGCTTCTCCAGTAGAACTTGAAACCTCATATAAGCCAACAAAAACCTCATGAGGTACTTGGTCCTGGTCCACATATCTGATGATTATGGACTCCTGCTCTACTCCACAGATATCTTGAGTCCCATCTATAACGATGGAGTACTGCATGACGGGTAAAGCCTGGATTGTCTGTGCAATACCTCTGACAATGCTGTTTCCTAACAACTGCAAAATCTCATTTTGCACTTGTGGTTATTTATAGTCATGTGAGCGGGACAGCCAGTCACAGAGACAAGTATCTCGCTTGGCTTTCTGTTTCAAATGTTGGTCAAGATGACCTTCAGAACTGTGCCCTCACAATGCCAAGCCCTGTCTAGCGAGGTACTTTACAGAATCTACAATACTCTCAAGGCAGTGTCTACCACTTTCTTGCTGTTTTGCCAATGCACTTGAGAGTTGTGACTCTATTGGGGCTGCCTCTTGGCTATTGACTGTGACTGCATAGTGATGAGCCTTGCTATGTTGGTGTTTTTCAAATCTACTAAGAGCATGTTTACAATTAGAAAATCCATTGTAAAAATCCATCCGTCTGCTTTTTTGGACAGCTTACTCTTCATTATTGTGTATGTTTTCACACAGTGGAAGCAAAGAATTCCGTTCACTGTCGGGCTATAATGGCGCCACGGATGTTGTCTGTACCAATCTTTCTGGAAGTGGAGGACCTTATTGGGCAATGTTTGAACACAAATTAATTCGGGATGAAGTTGATTTGGCTTGCCCTCAATATCGAGAGTGTCTCCAGTTCTACACTGTTCTTCATTGTCGTCAGACTCCTCACCCTCACTGCCTCTCTCCCTGTTGCTGTCTACAGCTGGATCAGTTTCCTTAGAAATAGACCACATTATATAATGAACCAATCTCTTACCTTGTCTATGACTGCATGTGATAATATGCAGGCAGACAACATCACATTTATAAAGTTAATTACACATTTTATATTTTGTGTGTAAAAAAAAAATACATTTGAAATACCTTTATAGTTTTATAGCCTATGTTGACATCTCACCTGTAATTCCACTAGGTCAATCCCTGAACTAGGCCCAGGCCTACAACTAGGCAAGATTGCTGCAGCACCCTAATGAAATAACATGATGCATTACCTACTGTAAGCAGTCAAACATATGTAGTAAAACATTTTGTCAAAACACCATGTCAAATTTACCTGTAGGCCTTAATCTTCCCTATTTGGGCTACAACCTGGCCGGGGTTTCTCTGTCATCTGATGAATAAAATATAGATGCCATGAGCAGGGACACAGCATCACTCAAATCTCAAAGAAGACCAGTAGTATTCACTAGGTCTACTTTTAATATTATAACTAACTAAAACTTATAATCTAATGAACCACCATGTCCTTATTTTAGTTCACCTGCTGCTGTGACCCTGCCACACCACCGTTGTATGATAAAGGGGATGGCTGGGTTTCTTCTTCTGTCACCTGACAAAGTAACAAATCGATCCCCATTAGTGAGAAAACGGTTTTGCATTCATGTTCTCCCTAGAACGCAGAGCCCATAGAAATGCATTTGATTTTTCACAGACATCCTCGTAATTTTCATTCATTTCAGCAAGCGTTGGTATTGCTGGTTAATAGCGTGCCTCTCCTTTCCTTGGTAAGCGCTGTCATGGTACACAAATCTGCTAGCACGATACAGCTGACATAGTTCGTAGGCTATTTGGTTAATTCGAACGTCCTCCATATAATGATATAGGCTACACGTAGCAGTGTCAAACTAAATTTATACCAAAATACAACGTTTCTAGCATCTCTATGTCTTGAACTAGCAAATAAATTATGACTTACACTTTGTTTCTTAAAATAGCTTCTGATGTCCACCTTTCTTTTCTTGCCCGTCGTCTTTGAATCGACCAAGTGAATTTAGTGAGCCAACAGCTTTAATCGACAGCATACAGAGCGCCAAACCAATCAAAAAACAGATCTGTCTCAAATCATCGTCATTTGACATTGATGTGGACACATCCCCTGGTCGCCAAACAAATCTACGCCCTTGAACTGCATTGTGCTTTCATATAATACTGTTACACTATCAACATTGAGGATAGTCGCCATTTTCCAACAGTATCAAAATAATATACAGAAGGTTATAATTACTTTTGTTGTTAGTACTATTGTACTGTTGTTATAACTATTATAACACGAGGAGCCAAATGGTGCTTACCTGTCTAGTAGAAGTTAGTAGTCCTGCTTCCTTGCGAAGCCCCCCATCTTGGGAATGCCGAACCAATGTTTACTCTGGTAGGCTATCTCTCCTCTTTTCAGATGGAAAGCTAGCTAGTTCTCAGACTTTCGCCTTCACTCCCTATGTTTCCTGTGTTTCCGATGTTTCCAGATGCTAGTGAAATTGCTAGCAGAAATTACGCCAATCAGACTCTAAAAAATATCCCGGGACGTTTCAATTTCAAACTACTGATTTCCCTGAGATGAGCATTGGTTGACTTGGAATTATGTTAGTACACAAGAAAATAAAATATATAACTTAAGTTTAGTAGTCTTTTACATGTTTAAATGCCAAAATATTACATATTCTACCTTTAAGTAACCCCTGCCACAATAGTGCAACATAAGCATGTTCAAACATGCAACAGGAATATATTTATACATTTTTGTTGAGCGAATAGAGAGCCGCCTAATAATTATGTATTTTTGTTTATCTTCCAGGCCACGGAACAGAAAACTAAAGGTAAGCTGTGCTAAAATCTTTTTAAATTGCTTTGACTTAGAATTGCCCTACATTATCAAAACTGATTGTTTGATGAACAAAATAAACTTTCTTTGTTCTGCGATTATAACTTGTAATTGGGGTGCATTAATGGCATGTCCTTTGTAGCCTTCCAGAATTTTAAAGGCAGTCAAACATCTTTCTTAGACAGACGTTAACAAAAGGTTCAGCTGCTAGAGGGCTCTACCCCCAGAGCCAAAGTGGCGGTCAGGTGTTGGAGGTAGACTAATAAGGAGCCTAGGGACACTGCAACTGCACCCAGGGGCCTCCCTGGGGCCACTATGGAGAGCCTAGGGATACAAAAAACACCAGAAATTATGGTGGGAAACATGAGCCTCGGTATGAATCCTTTCGGTTAGTATTATTATAATTAGGGTCCTATGATATCTGTAGTAACCCTACTATATTTGTTAGCATTAATATTATTTATTTTTTCCCTGACAAATTTGGCCATATCTCAAAGACGACAGGTTCAAATGTTTAAATAAATTGGCAGGCTGGTAGTGATGTTATATGCTAAGTTAGGGATGTTAAGGATGGGATTTCATTGATGACATAATTGAAATAAATGATTCATGACTGACCTAATTAGTCTTAATGGACCGCAAATCTGACTCACTGCTGGCTACCTCGCAGCAGACTATAGTGTCTTTCTATAGTATCTTTCATCTTTCCTTCTATTTGCTCTGTCTCTTTGCTCTCTCTGTATCTATGTACAGTATGTTTGTCTCTCTCTGTCTCTGTCTTTGTCTCTTGTCCCTGTGTCTGTCTCTCTCTATGTGTCTCTCACTCTCTAATTGTCTCTCGCTCTGCCCCCCCCCCTCTCCTGCCTCACACACAAGCTTTTTTTCTATTCAGTTTATGTGTTAAGCGCATGGCCATCATTTGACCACGGCAGTTGGCTCCTCTCTCTCATCATGACTCATTTGACATTTCCATTTCCATTCTGCTGCATATTTTAGTGCTAGCCTTTTTACATTCCTCTACAGTGCTTGTATCCTTAATAGTGCTGTTAGCACTGTTGGCGTTATTACCAATGCTAGTGCGGTTAGTGTGCACAAAACTGTGTCAGCCTATAGACCTGTGAGGTACCAATGAGATGGAAAGGGGGGTGGTTGTGGCGAGGCCCAGGTGATCTTTGGTCCATGGGGATGGGGAAGGGGCACTGGGGTGTAACTCTACACCACCCTCTGCAGTTCGGCCTGGAAGCCTCGCTTCAGACTTCTTTTCATTATTTTGGTTTAGGAGCTGGATTATTTCCTTTATGTTCAGCTCTTTCACGGTTTCTGATGTTACACTTCGAGATAATGTTGAAACTGAACCAGGTTTAATGAGATATGGTTAAACAATTTTTCAATATCAGTTTTCGATGGGAGTTTCATCGGGAATTAGATTCTTGGTGGGATATTGCTCTGTTAACCTCTACCTTAATTGTATTCTTTAAACGGAAATTGTGACCCATTGTGACAGTAAATATAACCTATTTTTGTTTCATTCATATAGTCAGGGCTCCTATGAAATCTGTATGAATCCTGTTTGTTAGAATTATTATAATTAGGGACCTATGATATCTGGAGGAACCCTACTATATGCGTTAGTATTAATATTATTATTTATTTTACTTTTTCCTGACAAATTTGGCCATATCTCAAAAATGACATGCTCAAATGTTTAAATAAATTGGCAGGCTGGTAGTACTGTTAAAATAAGTTAGGGATGTTAAGGATGGGATTTCAATCATGACATAATTGAAATAAATATGAATCGTCATTAACTGCAGATATCCACTAAGCTACGAACTAGTGGAAATTGTACACATATTTAACAATGTAAATATGTGTAAAATATATTAAGCATAATATTAAGAATGCTTTATTTCAGCACTCTTTGTAAAAAAATTACGCAATAGACAATTCAGAACAGTGGTTAATGTTGCAGGCCTAATCTGCTTTGTTCTCTTTTCATACATGATGTGCATTTTTAATCCCCCCTGTAAAAAGGAGACTGACACACACACACACTAACACACACACACACACACACACACACACACACACACACACACACACACACACACACACACACACACACACGTCACTGGCTACGTTCACAAAACCTGAAAATGAAAGATATATATCATATAAATGGCGTTGCAGGTGTTTAACTTGCTAATTTGTCATTTCATATTGTCTAAATTATGTGTGGCACCTTTTTTTATGGTGAGTCGATAATTAATGCGCAATTAAGAGGTTATTCATATCCCTGTCTGAACCAACCCACTTTGGTATGTGTGGGTGGGTGGTTGTTCCCACTGCATTCCTCCGTTGTGGAAACATTACCGTAGAAAGAAAGCCATCATTTTAGGCCAGCAGCTAGGGATGGGTCAGAATATTCGATTATTCGTTCCCGAGGGTCAAGGTTGATTTTTAACATTTGGACCGTTAACATTTTTTCCCATTCAAATAATGGACGGACGGAACTAATGTTGGACAGGTGTCCAAGGGCATTATCCCGCTTATACCATGGTCACTTGCCATAGAAAATAAATGAAGACCATTCATTTACAGGGGGATTATTTGTTTTCAACACGGCGGATATGCGCGCAGAATTATCGCCATAAGAAAATTTGTTGGACCGGATGGTTATCTCCATGTGGTTAATTTGCAGTTGCGGTGTTAACTAGCGATGTTGTCAGCTTACTGTTAAATTAAACAGTAATCAGAAAACGCGGTTATATGCTATAGACCCTATAGTATCTGTGGTATAATGGATGGGACGAATTTCACAATTTCCCAGCCCTTAAGATATTAAGTGATTTCTTGCCGATGATCCATGGCTGCCTTTTTGAATGTCGGCACACATCGAATAATCGTTTATTCGTTCATACCACCCACCGATTATTCGACCATGAACATTTGGAGTTATTCAAATCCCTACAAATCCCTACACCCTTAGATAGGACAGCAAAGTAAGTGAAGGTGATTAGTTTGTAGATTTGATTAGTTACAGATTTGCCGATTGTACTATTTGGTGGATTCAAGTGTCATAATGTGTTATAATGCAATGCACTCAGAGCATACATTATTCAACCATGCATGCCAATACTATGCCAGTTGGGATGCACTGGTACAGTTATTTATTTATTGTTCTTACCAACATACTAATATTGCTTAGGCAAACTCCTGGATTTCAATTAAGTTATTTTAACTGTTAGACTAAATGAAGAAACCAACAGTTCAAATTCAAATGTATCTCGACCTCCCCCCACACCCCCCCTCTCCCAGCTGCTTCGTATGCCCCGTCCACACGGAGCTGTGCGTTTGGGCCGACCGTCCAGACGGATCCGGCGGATCCTGTGCCCGAAACTGCCCTTTTCTGATACCATGTCCCAAGGTGGTTTCAAATAAAACCGGACCTATGCGGTTTCGTGTTAGGGTGCATTCAGGGCTTGTTCACGCTACCTCCGTCCGTCGACGGATCTCACTTTGCTCACGAACTGCATTTTGGTCCGTCTGTCCATTCGGTTCCATGGCCTGCGTCAAAAAGTTGAGAAATGTTCAGCTGTTCAGGCAGCGGCGGATCCGTCGGCCAATCAGATGGCGGTTATGCAAATACATTCCACGCGTCTACTGGATCCATTTTGCAATAAGAAGCAGGAAAAATCTGGGCGTTGTAGAAGAAATGTGGAATGATAGGATTGTTTTTAGTCTCCTGTTTGTGTCATTTTCTTGTATTTATATCCACACATCGGCTTTGTAGCGGGAAGCGATTTGATTGGCTGCAGTATGCGTCTACAAAGACTAATCCCCTATATGTCAGACACACCCTCGTTTATCCGTCGACGGACGCATGTAGTGTGAACAAGGCGTCACGCTACCTCCGTCCTTCGACGGATCTCATTGACTTTGAATTGGGCGCTCGCGAAATGCATTGTGGGTCCTTTCGGCTCCATGGCCTGCGTCAAAAGTAGAGAAATTTCAATTTTTTAGGCAGCGACGGATCCATCGGCCAATCAGATCGCGTTATGCAAATATAAGCAAGTACACTGTCCTATGAAATCGCCTTTGTAATACAACCTGGGAAAACACATGGATACGTCAAAAAGCCCCCATCCGTCGACGGATGCAGGATTCGGGTGATTCCAGGATTTGTGTGGACGCCTAAAACTCGATTACGACATCGCCCCACCCCTCGATCCTCTAGCCTTAGTGATTGGCTAGCCCGCGGCGTGTCAGAACGACAACAACAATGATGGCGGACTAAATGCTTGTGACGATTCTGCAGCAGTTAATATCCCTTGTTGGGTTGCTAGTAGGGATGGGCACGAGTAGTAAATTCCAAACTCGAGTGATCGAAGGAATTCCTTGAGGATCAATCGAGTACTCGTTTAATCGAATCTATTATTAGAATGCAACGCATCTGCAGCAGGAATAGGCCTAATGATGAACGGCAATATTACCAACCAAACATGTAATGCTTATTCTCCATCAAAACAGTCAGAGTTATCAGAGTATTCATTATTTATTTTTGAAAACGTTCAAAACACATTTTCTTTACAAAAATAAATAACAAAAACGAAACAAGTAGCCTATCCATTGCAAATAATTTAAAGCTGCAAATAAATCGGCAGCAAATGGACTATGGAAATACTCATGCTATGTTATCTTCTCTACACGGCCGGGATAACAGCTGCGTCTTGCGGCGGTGAAATAGCCGACACACTTGGTTGCTGCGGGTCTGCTTTCCCGAACTCACCGTTGTTTCAGGAGCATATGTTGCCGCATGGTACTTGTAGTACTCTGGTAGCTCGATTTCGCTTGGCATATTTTACATTTCACCTTATGATCTCCCATTTCTAAGTATTTCAATTCTTCGCTACGCTTTGCTTTAACCGCCATCTCTTAACTTTTTGAATTCTGGCGTGCCTGCACACGGCACGGCACGCGCCACACAGAAATTTGATACATTTCATTTGCTTTTTGCCCACGGCATGCGTTAGTAGAGCCGCACAGAAAATAGATACATTTGCTTCAGAAAACTTTGTTTGTGTGTGTATATGCAAAAAGAGTTTGCCTGTCATCCAACCGAGTTCATTTGTAACGAGGAGTACTCGAGTAATCGATTCCTCACGCCCATCCCTAGTTGCTAGTGCAATATTTAATGATGCTCCGCTACCAAAATAAGCTAAAGAGGATTACGGACAGACACATACGCCAAATCTATTTAGATCCACTGCGAAGCGCTACCAGGAGGTACCCGGACTGTATGTTTGTAAACAGTGCCCAGGCTTTATGCACATGCTCGCCTCTTCTCCTTTTTTTTTTGCTGGAGTTCTGTAGCAGAAGCAGCACCCCTTATGGGCCTGGAATGTTTCGCAATAAATCTGTCTTTACGGAGATATTCCTGAACCGCATCAAAGGAAAACGGATAGTTTTCGCCCGTGTGGAATGGGCCTAAAGACAAATGCAACACTTCCAAATCTCTGTCTCTTATAGAAAGGTTTGAAGTAACTTATCCACGGGTTCTAAAAATATATATATATATCTTTCTACAGTGGTTACAACCAAATCACGCTCTGTTTTCTTGGCCATGGGAATAAGATGACGATAACTACTAGATTCTCTGGTGTATGATTTTAAAAAAAGAAAATAATAATCCCTTCCCTCTCCAATGGTGTGATCCAGATTCCTCGGACACCAGCCTTCCGAGTTGCACTTGTGACATAGTTTCCGGTCTTGGAGCACTTCGTTCTTCACGTTCGTCTTTGTGATTGGGTCATGATATTGGCTAGTCGTATTGTTAGGTGCATTAGCCTCTTTAGCAAACCAGCTCGAAAACAAACATCACAACTTTACATTGTATTGCACCCAAGCATGCAAGACCGTGCGTTCATAAATTGGTGACCAGAATAAAGTAGCAATGTAATAAAGTTTGTAAGAGCATTTTAAATTGACATAAAAATGACCAACGTGGTACAAATACAAAGAAAATAAATCTCTTTACGGGCGCAGCCATTTTTGCTGAGAGCGTCATCACTGAACTCTGTATGCTCTCAGAATTCCGAGGTGGCCCGACCAAAAGTGGGCGTGCCTCCGTGAAATGCCGCAGAAAGCTGGGAGATTTCCCCACTTGCAACTCAGAAGGCTTGTGTGTGTCCGAGGCTTCTGGATCACACCATAAATCCTGATCAGACAGTGGCATTTTACAATATCTGCAGCTGCTGATCCAGAAGAGTAAACATGGTTGGCATAATCTTCACCCATCCCCATTTGCCCTTGATATCTCTTTCTCTTGACCTGAATTGTCGCCATCTTCTCTCACTCGCATGCTTGCTCTGTATTTTCTTTCTCTATTCTCTGACTCTACCAATGTATCCCTATTTTCTCCCTCTGTCTCTCGACCTGTCTTCAGAAGAGTCTGTCTGTTTCCCTTCTTAGTGGCTGCCTACATGCTAAGAATAGCTTTGGCCTAAAAACATTGGGCCTGCCCGAGCTATTCTACACAATGCTCTGCTAGATTTATGGGGTTGAGGCAATCATGGCTGACTTGGGAAAAGCCCCTTCTCATGCTTGACAAACGCTTTGACCTAGATATGCGTTTCCTTCCATTTTTTATAGCAGTCAAACGTCTGTCTGTCTCTGTGTTTTTGTGTGTGTGTGTGTGTCATGTTAAGCCCTTTGAGACTATAATGGTTATTAAGGGCTATACAAATAAAATGGAATTGAAACGTGATAAGACCAGAGAAGGATTCCCTTTTTAACTACAGCACTGTATTTAATCTGTACTAATTAAGCGGTACTGCTCCCTTGAGACATAGCTCTTTGCTTGGTACAGCACTGGAGGTGGGCTATACCACTAACCTTTCTCCTCTGATTGGTACAGCCCTGTAAGACGTACTGCTTCTTTTATCCCAGTTAGTTTTTGTTATATTTTGATCCCCAACTTTTTTTTTTCTAAGATGTGTGGGCAGTAGTCTAGGGCTTTTATAAACCATGACAAATGTCAAATGTACTTTTAGGGTCAGGACACATTACCTGCCTTAAGTTGTTTAAGTTAAAGGTTGGGTATGGGATTTGCGAAACGCCAGCAGATTTTGAAAATACACAACTCAAATGGTCCTACCCCCTCTCTTTCAACGCTGACTCTGACTCCATTCCAAGAACATGGACACGCAATCATGCACGAGCGCAAACACAGATGCGCAACAGCGAGCCATTAGCTACTTAGCTAGCTTCAGTAGATGCCACAGGATAACAACAAACGGAAGCTTGCTCTGGGTCACGAGCTTTGAGTACGTGCACGAAGGGGTCACGCGCGGGGAGCGGGGGAGGGGGAGTGCAGTACGAACGTTTGATTGACGTACTTACTGTCCAATGCCACTCGGTGGTTCTGGAAATCATTGGCTGGAGTTTTTTGAGCCCTGCCCGTTCCACAGATGATTGACTTTCATGTCAGTACTTCTAACTCAGTGGCTGTAAGTGGGTTATGATAAGGATTTCAATAATAAAGTGTATTCAGCCAAATCAGAGCTGCAAGATAAAATATCTTAGGGCATATGTAGGGAAATGCGTAGGAACTGAGACGGAGACTTTGTTGCCAGGGAAAATATATAGGATCCTACACGATAAAAAAAATAGCGAAGCTTTTGCCAATATTCTCCTCCTTCTTATAAGACCTAAAGGACTTCCACAGGTTTGATTTCAGATTCGCTGGTACACTGAAAATCATTTCACTGTTTTCAGACATATGGCTGTTATTCGCACACTCAAAACTCTGGTTGTTCCCTGCTCGTGAGACACAGGGCGCACGCGGAGATACACACAAACACACACGCGGATCCGCCCACTTCCCTAAGTTTCATTTTCCGGATGCGTATGGAAACGGAATGAAATGAGTTGACTGTCTTGGTATCAGGCTGAAGCTTCACTCTTTTTTTGCAACATTTAAATTTGTGCATGGACAGATTCTTGGGAATTTTTAATCCATTCAGGGGCCCATGTATCAATGTAGTCGCATCTGTGTTAATCCAACCGGATAGGGATTCTTGCCAGATTGCATCTGGCAAGGATGCCCACTGGGCGCCTCCCTTGGGAGGTGTTTCAGGCGCGTCCAGTGGGGAGGAGACCTCGGGGAAGACCCAGGACTAGGTGGAGAGATTATATCTCAACACTGGCCTGGGAACGCCTCGGGACCCCCCGTCAGAGCTGGTCAATGTGGCCCGGGAAAGGGAAGTCTGGGGCCCCCTGCTTGAGCTGCTCCCCCCGCGACCCGACCCCGGATAAGCGGACGAATATGAGATGAGATGAGAGATAGGGATTCGTATCGGTGAATCGATAGCACATAGTTGTTGTAAGCGGCATGAGTAGGAGCCTTTTAGACATAAGAGGATTGTATTATTTTTGTACCGGGAGCTCATTACTAGGCTCATGCGGATTGCACGAGAGGGGGAGGCGAATGGGATGCCTTCCATACACACTATACTGTCACATGCACGCATGAACACACACGCCCACACACTCAAACTAGGCCCGCCCTCTATCGCTGTCCCCTCACATGAACGTCTGGTTCTCATTCCTCTAGTCTTGCTTTTCCTTTTCCCCCCTTTTTCTTTTTCTCTGGCATTGTTGTCATTGGCTTGGAGTGTCTGTCCGGATACTCCCCCCCACCCCCCCCCCCCCCCAACACACTCAAGCTTCCAGGAGATTCCACACACACAGACACACACACACCCGATACCTTGGCTCTCAGTATCGGCTGATACCAAGTACCGATCCAATACTAGTCTTTAATTAATAAGCCTCACTGTTTGGAAGAGAGTGAGATCATTCTTGTGTGTATAAGGCCGGACTTAAACATCTTAGACAAAGTTGGCTGCTTCACGAACCAACCTTTTCTTGGTGTGATGCTTTTGAAACAGGGCTGTAGTACTCGGGTCCGGACTACGTTTTTTTTAATTATCTCCTGATATCGAGTTTATACCGATACAGTATCTAGCATTGTAACTACTATTAGTATATGCTACACGTGAACCTCCTAAGATGGCGCAATTTGCTTGGTTCTTTATCTCGGGATATTGGGCAATATCCCATAATTGAGTTCTCAAACTCGCGATATTACGTTAATCGCAAAATGCCGCGTGACGGTCGTCTCGTCACGCTAATAAAAATAAATAAACCGCTAATGAAAACAAATAAATCCCGTCAAAAAGTGTTATCTTGTTTGTTTTTCGAGTGCTCACGTGTATACTTAAACAATTATTCACCTCAGGATCCATGAATATGGAGCCTTCACTTCACCTTCGGCGAATAATGGTTAAATAGCACTTGTTCTTATTGAAGGGTTGTCTTAAGATGACAGCAATGTATAGTCGGTTCACTTACTGTCACTGTTTTTTCTTTCAGTACTGGATTATTTACCTTATACCTTATAATCTTTAATTATAATGATGCATTTGTATTCTTCTAGTCAAGTGTGAGTATCCATGTTTTTCCTACTCAGTATAACGGTACACATGTTTGTGATGTTCTTTGCCTGTGTAATAAATGAGGGTACATGATGGAATCAGATCGGCGCATAGACTTGCGTACTCGCCGATACCCAATTCCCGCATTTAAGGCAGTATTCCGGTACTGGTATCTGTATCAGACCGATATTCAATATCAATATCGGTTCTGTGCATCCCTAGACCAGAGGTTGACGTTAGAGTCGTTCTTTTAAGATCATCCCATAACACTCAAATAAACAAATTAAGGCTGTTCTCTAGCTAGGGATAGTCGTAAGTACACCAATCTCCCGTGTATGTGTGTACTTGTGTGCAATACACATAAAGGAATGTGTGTGTGTGTGTGTGTGTGTGTGTGTGTGTGTGTGTGTGTGTGTGTGTGTGTGTGTGTGTGTGTGTGTGTGTGTGTGTGTGTGTGTGTGTGTGTGTGTGTGTGTGTGTGACCCACCACACACAACGAGTTTCCCCCCCTTAACGCAGTCCCTCTGTGTTATGTAACTGCATCATGTGTATGACGTGGCCTGCATGTGTGCTTTCGCAAATATGATCCGCGCTCCGCTGCCCAGTCTTTTGATGGCAGCCAATGGCAGCAGTCCGTTCTACAGAGTCATCTAGGATTCTAGGTCACGGAGACAAGCTTTTTGTTACTTCTTACGACCTCACACCTAATCATTTGTTAAAAGTTAGATATAGGATGCTGACCTGGATTTTGGTGAAATTGCTCTCTTTTGGTGCAGCTTGTACACATATTTTCGTTGTTCTGGGTAGTGGGATTGCTTTTGGTCTGCATAGGTTTTAGGATTTGTGGGTGTCCATGTCTTATAATGTGGGCTTGTGCAGCCGTTTTCAGACTGTTAATCAGAATATGGGCCAAAACAAAGCAATTGACTAGTTTACTTTAGGCATAATTGATTATATAATATTGAGGTATTACCTTGTGATTATCAGATTCGTGTCCTATAATCCATCAGTGGAAATCTATGACCTTCTCCCCCCCCCCCCCAAGCCAGTCCCCTTGCTGGACTAAGCCATGGCCCCTGACCCCCTGGCATGCACTCCAACAGTCGGGTCCATCTGTTTCTTGCTTTTTCATAGTCGAGCACCACAGCCCTTGTTTATATACTACCAAATAAAGGAAGGGAAAACTTTGTTTTGACGAATTACCTGCAATAAGGGAAGTTGCTTGTTTGATTGCGTTGTTGTAACAAGGCTGAAGATTTGACTTGTTAATGAAAATACTAAGTCCTGGAACGGAGATGGTGGGCTAACAGAGGTAGCTTCTTACCGCTACAAATTTCGTGCCATGGGTGACTCAGTTAGCGACAAGAGCTTTGTGTTCACATGGTTGTGTTTGTTGTAACCATGTTCTCTTATGAGGATGTTATTGCCATGACAACCCTCTAGGTAGACGTGTAACCAAGATACCCAACTCCTCTTTATGTGCAATACTTGGGCGCAACCCTGGCATTATCCCAAGAGAAAAAAAAAGTTGATTACAGGAGAAATGTAATAGAATATGGTAAATTTGGTTTATGGTCTATTGGTTATATACACAAGGTTGTGCACTGCCTCTCTTAAATCTCTCCAGATTTTATTTGAAAGGTATAGTGGCTTCAGAAAGGAATCCAAATACAGGAAATGCATATCTTGAATATCATATATTGGAATCGTTCTGGTGTGTAAAGCCCTTTTGTTTAAACTGCATGACTTTGGGCCTTCTAACTGTTTGTACGAATTTAAGTGGTTGTATTGACCTTACAATTAACCTACATGTATGTAATGTGGCCTAACAAGTCTTACGATGATTGGTTATTATTTAGTTCAGATGTATTTGTATTTCACCGTGGAATTCCTCTTGACATCTACACGGTCATGGTATAGCATATTACCTTGTTTCTTGAAGTCGTTTAATCCCATCAGGATAGTTGTACTTGCTTAAAACCTAAATAACATCATAATTTTACCGTCTATTCATGGGGAAATAGTCTGCAAAGGGAAGCTATTCACAGCATCACGCTCTTTTCTCTTTGTAAGTGTGTTTTTTTTTTTCAAAAATCAATTTTGACCATTTTCTGTGTGTCAAGACTCATTGATGACACAAAATGAGGACTTAAAACGTTGAGGGTCCAACTTTTCTTCATTATTTCCCTCTTGCATATTTTTTCTGTTAAATTAGTAATTGACACACCTCCCTTATTCTCATCCCTCTCCATCATCCACAGTGCCAGACTCTGCCCCTGCTCCCAGCGCCCTGCTGTCTGTCGCAGCCCCCTGCAGAGGGGATGGCAGCAGCGCACCCTACCCAGGCCAGCCACAGGCACCACCAGCACCTCCACCTTCAGCACAACGCCACCCCCCAAGAGATGTCCCCCCACGCTTCCGCCAACAGGAGCACAAGCAACTGCTGAAGAGGGGCCAACCCCTGCCTCCCGGGCTTTTGACCCTGCCCCCACAAAACCCTGCGGCGTCCGAGTCCCCCCTGGCAGCGTCGCTGTCGTCTGCAACAACTACAGAGGCGTCAGCAGCAGAAGAACAAGCTTCTTCCTCCTCTTCCTCGCCAGCCAGCTCAGGTCAGCCCCATGATGTTTTGGTGGTAATAGTGTTGTTCCCCCCATTGCACCAACTTTTGGGTGATGGGGAGGTGTGCTCGGAAGAGAGCTTTATTTTCGTAGAAGGCAGTTGCACAAAAAGTATTTGTGGCTTTTAGTGTCTTAGCTGCTAGAGTTTACTTATGGCAGATTTTAGAGCAATATGAATCACAGAGCAGGTGTTCAATGCTACCATGTTGGAGACCTGAGTGTGTGTGGTGATTGCTGGTTCAAACTCCGTGCATTAATGTTCAATGGTGTGAAAACTCACCCAACCCCAGTCTAATCATTCTGACTCCGGCAAGGTGAGGCTGATTAACCCAGCCATCAACTACACACATTCAACAATGCTTCTTTCACATTGGTCCCTAACCCTGACGCAAAAGGTGTCATGTTAAGGTTCCGAATGTAACCTGGGTTCTATGAAACCCGGATGAGTATTCTAGTCTCAATGAATGCACATGAACTTAAGCTTTACTTAGCCTGGAAATCCAAACCCACATCTAGAAAGCTGTAGGATTTGGTAACAAGTAATGAAAATGGCCCAACTCGAGGGGCGGCACCAAGCATGCATTTCAAAATATCACTGCACACACTACGACCAATCAGAAGAATACAAGGGGTGACGTATCCAGACCAGCGGAACTAACCAACAGATTAGACTCTTGCCGTTTCCAGATGGTAAAACAGCAACGCTTTTGGCCCACCTATATCAGATACACCGATGTGATTGGCTAATGTTCTGGGCCAGGGGCATCGGGGAGTTTGTATATTGCTCGTTCCCAGAGTGACTCGCTGAGCAAATTCAAATTGTTCTCTCAGAAGAACTCACGATTTCCAGAGTTATGAATGATGTCAAAATCCCTTGGTCAATTATTTTAAATGATGAACCTCTTAAATCCATGACATTGTTCCTTGGGCACTTCTACCACTGTTTGTTGTGATCCCAAAGCTAAATGTTCCCAGACGGGGGTCCCTCTTGCATGCTGGTTCCCTTCCAGCTGGTTAAGCATACTCAGCGGTCATGCCTCAGCTCAGGTAGACGGCCCTTCTCTCATCTGCCTTTCTTCTCATGAGGGGGTAGATCCCTGTAGAGGGCCTGGCACTGCTCTGTAGCCTCTGGCAGAGGGTGAGCTTCAATCTGGTCCAAGCAGTGCCTGCAGAGAGGGAAACCAGACGACAGTGGAAAGCAGCTTTTTGCTTAAACTACTCGTCGGGATACAAAACGGGTCGGGATCCAGTTGGAGGTTGAATTTATTCTTTATTTATCGCTTCTTTCTCTTTCGTGTGTGTGTGTGTGTGTGTGTGTGTGTGTGTGTGTGTGTGTGTGTGTGTGTGTGTGTGTGTGTGTGTGTGTGTGTGTGTGTGTGTGTGTGTGTGTGTGTGTGTGTGTTCGTGTTCCTTCAGCCCTAAAACCCATGTTGTTTTGCTTTTAGGAGAGCTTGGTTTTGAACACAGAGCTGTTTTTTAAGTCAGAGATGCTGTGCCTTTTCTCCGATAATATCCTCATATTCCTTCCCCTTTACTCCAGAGGACCGAGCCAATTAAGGCCAACCGACACTGTTTCCACTTTTCTATTTTTTATTTTTGGAAGGGGAACAAAGCCCAGAGCTATTTAGCAGCTCTGAGGGGCGGAGCTACATGGCGCTAGCTGTTTGGCTACATGTGTTGTGCTCTCTTGGAAAAAATGGAGAGGGAACGAGAGACGCACAGGGATGAAAGGAAGGCGGAGAGAGCAGGACAATGGAGGGTAAAGAGGTAGCAAGGAAGGAAGGAAGGCAGAAGGGGTAGGGGGGAGGTGGATGGATGGATTGAAGAAAGGGGGAGAGATGAAGGAGGGCAGATATACAGGGAACAAGGAACGGAGAGACAGGAAGATGATGGGAATGCGCAGAACAAGATCTGGAGGGAGTGAGCATGGCAGAGGTCCAGTGATGTGGGCTGAAGTGACTCACGGCTTACGGTAAAAAGCCTGTCTCCACCCGCCTCTTTTTCACCAGTCTGCTACATGCTGTTCGTCTGTCTGAGACTCCTAAGGCCACGAAGCCTTCATACAGGCAATGTGGAGGGCAGGAAAGGTTATATGTGAACATCCAGCATTAGCATGTAAATCTTTGATATACAGTGACTAAGTAATTCAGCTGCTTATGAGGTCATTAATTTATTTTTAAAAAAATGTTAGAAGCCTCAATTACAATTGCCAACTGCTTCACAGAAGCATCCCTGTATATACACAGTAAAGACATTTTTCAACAGGATTGGTGATATATCCTCCCCATACAGGTATCTGTCCTATCACAGCTGTGTCAGCTGGTGCTACTTGCCACAGAATGTCAGGGTGGTCATCCCGTCGTGTGTTGTGCTCCGTATACACCAGGGCGTTTCCTGATCTAGTTGGACAGTGTGTAGGATTCCGGCCGCCACTTGAGTGAAGTGGGAAACATGGGGGGCAACAACTTCTTCCTTGGGTGTCCCTCATACTGGGATAACGTCGGTGGGAATGGGTATCGTCTTCAACAAATGGTGTTGGGTCCTCAAACACCTCATCAAAGACCAGGCTCAGCAGGGAATCCGCATCGTCAGCAAAACATTGCGCTCCATTAGTCACTTTGTGATTTAATACTGTTATTAGTTTCATGTACATATATTACATGGGGCAATAATTATGTTGATTACTTGTATGTTTTTCTGTTGGTATTTATTTTTACAACTAACTATGTAGGGTGTTTTTTTTTATTGGCTTTGTGGTGCATTTCCCATTCCTGGACTTCGGGAACACATCCTTGAAGACAGTTTGACCTGCAGATGTTGTAGCCTGCGGTCCTCCCTTTCAATGTAGGCTAATGCATGATCGCCAATTACAACCTAGAATTATAAAAAGTAACAGCCGTCTAACCAAAACATTAAACAAAAAGACATTTGGTTATCTTTCGCACTGGGTGTACCGCTCAGCTACGAAAGACTCAACTAACACTTGTTAGCAGCTTTACCTTGTTTGTTTTAAATAGAACAAATCCACAACTAAAAAAGCTAATAGAAAAAATAAAAATTATAATAGACCACATCTGCGCTGTGTGTTACTCACAAACGTAAGGTCGATGGGAAACAAAATAGACTGACTCCGCCTGAATACAAAGGTATGTTACGAGTACAGGGAATCAAGCGTGATGGTGTTCACTGAGTCTTGGTTCCATCAGGACATTTCAGACTTGCTTGTAGAACTCGAAGAATTTTCTCTCATACCATCGGATAGAACTGAACAGTTGGGCAAGAGCCGAGGGGGTGGCATCTGTATGTTTCTGAATGAAAGCTGGTGCAGGAACTACACCGTGTGTGGGACTGTGTGCATTGCTGATGTTGAACTGTTATGCATGTCGCTGAGAACCTTCTATCTACTGAGGGAGTTCGGGATACCTTCATATGTGCAGTCTATGTCCCCCCCGGAGGTAACGTTGCGACTGGAGCCCCTATCTTCATCCTAGGGGATTTTAACCACTGTAAATTGGAACTATCCCTAACCGGCTTTGAACAATATGTAACATGCGACACACGCGATAACAGAGTGTTAGATAAGTGCTATGGAAACAAAATGTGCTCACATTTCGAAACAAAAATCGTAAGCCTCAAACCAAAAGTGTGGCTAAATGGGATAGAGACAGCATGGAGACACTTAATGGTTCCCTCCTCTGCACAGATTGGGTCTTATTTCATCAGCTGGAATTGGACGCTGCTGCGGAAGCAATAACTGACTACAAAAAGTTATGCGCTGACGGCATGGTCACTAAAAAGGACATTGTAGTTTACCCAAATAACAAGAAATATATTACCAAGGATGTTAAAGTCTGTATCAACAGGAAAAATATAGCGTTCATGAATAAGGACGAGGCCGATGGGAAAGTGATTCAAGAGGAGCTCAACCAGTTTGCATATAGACAGGAAGAGGAGAGGAACTGATGAAGCTGTCGCCAGCATTACCCAGCTCACCATCAAACACTTAGAGGACCCACAAGCCTATGCACATATTCTATTTGTTGATTTTAGTTAGCTTTTCACACACTCCAGCCTCATCTGCTTATTCAGAAATCGAAGCAATTAAATGTGAATCCCCTTTTAATCAAATGGTTCTTAGCTTTTTTAACTAACTGTTGCCAGTGTGTTAGACAATAGCACACTATCGAGGTGAGAACAATTACCACAGGTGCACCACACTCTACATAAACGAATGCACAAACATCCATCCGGGAATCTTTGTTTTCAAATTCTCAGATGATACAACTAACCTTAGCCTGCTGCATAAAAGCCTTATCTACATCAGCATATCACTCAGAAATAGAGAATTTGTCCGGTGGTGCGATACCAACCATCTCATCTTAAATGTCTCTAAGACCAAGGAGATGATCCAGGACCCTCGTTCTGTAGGGGCTACCGTCCTGTGGTCATACAGGTATCCACAAGTTTCTAGGGATTCACCTGGACAATACTTTCAGCCGGAAGACCCACGTGGATAGCCTGTGTTCTAGAATTCGGCAGAGACTTTATTGTTTTACGTAGACTGAGAGTGTTTGGTGTGGACCATAGGATCATGTTTTTGTTCCATCAGGCTGTACTGGAGAGCCTGGTCAGGTTTGGGATGTCAGCGGTTCGGCAACCTCACTGTGCAATAAAAAACAAAGCTCAACCGTCTGATCCACACTGCTATGAAGGTGATGGGAAAGAAGGAGCACCAGTAGCATCAGTAATATATGACCAGTCTGTGCTCAGACAAGCTCAGAGGATTTTAACCGACCCGTCACATGTCCTATATAATGAATACTCACTTCTGCCATTTAACAAATCATCACAGACTTGTATCTTCCATTGTATCTAACAGATATATACCGATATCATTTATACCTTTTCAGAATTACAGTTGAACTTTATTTTGATACCCGCGTGTATATTCTTTTGCATGCGTGTGTTACTTAAAAGTTCTTAAGTCAATTAGGTCGCAGTCAATTGTCTGTTGTTCTTATCATTGGGCTTTTATATGCATATTTTGTGTGTTGTGTATTAAGGTCATCTCAATGAAGACCCATTTTCTGCTGCTGTCATTGTGTTCTTTACACAGACCTTGTGAGGTTTGTGTGTGTGAGAGAGATAGGTGAGAAGTTCCTTGTATACCACATAATGCATAGTTGATAAAAATGAAGTTGCGTTTAGGTGTGTATTTGTCATTGCAGAATTACTGTATATGATTAATCGGTTTTCTAGTAATATGTTTTACATTTTTTAAGCGGTGTGCGTTTACATTGTTTACTCCATTTAGACTCTGTTCCAATCCCTTCACTTGATTTAAGCTATTTAACATTTCTTGATGTCTTAAACTATGTGGTATTACTAAAAGATATTTTCAACCTCACTTTGCAAAAAGACACATGTCTTTTTTTCCCCCTTTTTTTTTCTTTTGTTTATTTATTAATTATTGCGCTAGTGTGTTTCCATAACAGTAGAAACCATTCAGAGAGATTACATTAATGAATTGCGATGACGAGTTATGTAGCAGGGACAACATATATAATATTTTCTGTTATGTAATGTTGCCTCAAAACAGTTCAACTTAAAGGGTATGTGAATCCCTGTTATAGCAAATTAACTGAAGGTTACGTCTTTCGACATTTGTCAATAGAAGGCTTTTTTGAAAAGAACTGACACATTTGCTTCCATAGTAGGACACTTGATACACTTTATATTTTACAGAGGAATTATTTAACCACCTTTATTCATAAATAACAGAAATGTTCACCAACACTTTGTGATACTCAAACAGGACAGTTTTCAGCTGTTGGGCAGCCTATCTGCAGACATTGCCTGTAATCAACATCATTAAATCACTCTTATAACCAAGCAGTTAGAATCATTCATTGTGCTAAATGACATAATGGTGCCACCCGTGCGTCATCTGCTCAACTACTTTCTTCTTAGATTCCGCTCCACACCACCCAAGTTCGTCGCTGGCCAGTTTAAAGGGCACATTCGACTAGGCACCGCGTTATCGGAGGAGAAAACCACCAGTCATTGAAAACCTGGGAATCATGCCAGACAGGTTCAACATGAAAGATTAGCTTCCCACAGACGCATTCGAACGCATCCACAACATCACATCAGTCTCTCCTGTCAACAACTCAGAAAACTCACCCAGCGGCAACTGTTATCCTTGCTTGTCATCTTAATCTTGCAATGAAAGTTATTCTGCAAGGGCATCAAATCATATCCACACTGCTTGACCTGGCATCCTCTCTGTACCAAGCTTGCACAACCTGGTCTCTCCCTAGATGACTATTGCGCTACTGCGCTGATTCTTCAAACTAATGGTCACAACTCCTGGTCCATTGGAATGGCAACTCATTCTTCTATGAAGAGATCTTGCACTCCTCAAACTCTTTTCAACTTACCCTTACTATTTTAAAGGGAATCCCTTTGTTGGAAATCTAGAATCTGCTAAAAGGTACATGAGAAAAGGGGCTGGCAGTGTCAACCCTCAAGTCTAATGACTGTGTGGAAGACCTTGCTTCATCCTAGTGGCTATTTCTAATGGCACATTTCCACCGGAGGGTGCGGGTCGCTTCAGTCCGCACAAGTGCGGCACGGGTCGCGTTTCCACCGCCAAAAGTGGGCGTGACCCGGACTGAGCCATATTGAGCAGTACTCACCATTTGGGTACTGAGACGCCTGAAAGGGTGCCGGCAAGTTCGAGCTACACCAGCCGTCCGTTGATTGGTTGACAGATTCACACTTCCGTGCGACAGGGGGATAATAACAAACAAACACATTACCTGCGAGTTGTTTCTGGACAACGGCGAAAGCTACGTTTTCTGAAGAAAATGTTGCGCAAAAGTTTCCTGCCTTTCTTGGATGTCCTACATTGTTGCTCTTTGTTCATCGTGCTCGTTCTTCTTTTTCATTTGATTGTTTAGCAGGCTACACTGTGGGGCTGCTATGAGGTCACGATGCAAAGCAAGCCACAGTATTATAATAATACATATTTTTCATATTCTTCACCCTCATTTTCAGTAATTATTTGCTCCTACATTGTAGGAGTAATTTCCCAATTTCCCATTAAGCATTAGCATCCGGTATTATATGATAGCACAATGCAGTGAGTCGTAATAACGATAATCCTCCTGTTTTTATGATTGAGATGTGTTCTTGCGATCAATGTGATCCAACACATGAGTAAATAATCACGTGTTTTTTAAGTTTTCATGATCCTGTGCGGATTTCATTCAATCATATCCAGACACAAACGGTGGGTAGTGATACAAACAGGGTAAAGTAATAAAATCCAATTGGTTCATTTGGTAACGTATTCTATCTTTGTAAATAGTAAGAAGTCACTACTAAAGCCAATCTCGGTTTTAGTGCGTTAGTGAACTACAAGGTTGAAAAAACCATGACTATATTCAGAGTTTGTGTTTGGTGTAAGGAAATGGTAAGGCTCACTGCGATATTAGCAAGGCATGTTATGAACTTTTGTCCGTTAGTTTGCGAATACCCCCTGCCTTCATTTTTTCTGTCAATTTATTATCCGTTCGTGGCACAGGCTACTTTTTTTTTTTTTTACAATGTAGTTACAAGACAGGAGGAGCATCCACGTCAACTCGTAGCGAGAGACCTGGAAAACCTGTTCAAGTCCTTTCTACCTGCCTCCAGCGTAGCACCATCCAGTGACTTGCTATTAGATAGGTAGGGAATAATTATTAGCTGTTTTCTGGATCCCAGAATTTTAAGACCTTTTCATGTCAGAAATATAATCACAGGTCCTAGATGAAATGTGATGTTATATAAAGGGTATGTGGTGTTTGTTTTAAATTAACACTAGGCTACACACTAAGCTCCGTTGAACCTAACATTTAACAGAATGTGAAGTTATTAGTTTTGTTGAGTACTACATTTATCAACAGACTGCAACTTGGATATGCTACTGTTCTCTCTGATTGATTAGTGGTAAGGCCGTGTTCTAAATTTTTCTGATATGGTAAATGATTATATCTACTCATCTGAATGCAATGTCTTTGATCTCACAGGGGCCAACTGTACACTACAAGAGACTAGAGTTGAACATAAATTATGACCTCGTTCCTCCAAACCCCGGTGTCCCTAAATCAACGGTCAACTGAACGAGCTGCACTTTATGTATTTGTTTCATTTAATTTAAATGCATTCATCTCAAAGCAACCTTTTTACTTGTAAGCAAATGTTTTTTCTATAGATATTAATAAATGTCTTGTACTGTGTATATAAACATTGCTTCTATATTTAATCAATCATACTCTTGCTTGTATTTGAAATAAGCAATGCCAAAGAAGGCAGTATGGAACCATATAATATATATTATAACAAGAATATACCAGAGAACCTATTTCCTTCAGAAAATGCGGTGAGTGCTGTAATGCAAAGTGAGGATGAAAAAGTTTTAATAAAGCCACATAGTTTAAGACGTAAAGAAATACTAAATGGCTTCAAGTGAAGGGATTGGCAAATAGTCTATATGGAGTAAACGATGTCAAAATGTACACCATTTACACTTTTTTAAACGGGTCTTCAATGAAATTACATCAATACACGACACACAAAGTAGGCATTTAAAGACGGATAGTGAGCACAAACCTTAATGCGACCTTATTGACTTAATAACTTTAACGTTACACACACGCATGCGCTCTATCCGTGTGCATTGACACAGCCACAGAAAATATGTTTGGTACTTGAGCTAAAATAAAACAATCCTAAAATAGTCAAGCATAAAATGATCTGACATTTGTGTAGAACTTGAAGTAGAACTTAAAGAACATAAACCAGAGAACTATGTATAGTCAATGCCAGCTCGACTTGTGCATCATGAATCAAATGTCCTGACAACTGGCGCAGAGGAGTGACAGGTCTGATGGCCCTTCCTCGTGCCTAATTACTATTGGACAGGTCAGGTGCCCATCACCCAGCTTTTAATACTAACGAAGAAAATCGAAAATAACTACCGTAACCAATAGGTGAGTTTCAGATCAAGCATGCGTTGCGTTGCCTCGCATATCATAATGCATTCTGGGATAAAGACTTCAAAAATGCTGGTGATAACTTCCCTATGCAATATTTCACATGACTTTAAAAACTCGCCAGAGCTCCCTCCGTCTGCATTCTGAATAGATGCGGACATAACACCTTCAACATATCAAAACGTTGCCCTGGTTGGTTGGAATTACCAGGTGGGATTTCCCACTTGAGAAATTACATAACTCCTTTCAAAGAGGCGCGCCCTCTCCCAAACTATGCTTGTTCAAACCATGGACCTCTAAAGAAAGCCCTGTTCCAACCACGAGAAGCGCACCTGTGTCCGGCTTGACGTGGTGGGAACTTGACGTATTTCTGACTAGTTCCAACGGATGTTCTCAAGTCTTGTGTATGCATACGCGCAAATGCAGATGATCTGAAACATGCCTATAGAGCTCGTAAGTCCGCCCCTTCCATTAGACCCCCATGAGATTGTAAAATATGAATGGGTTTCAATGGAGAGAAAGTAATTGTTTTCTGGTCCCAGTCTTTATGAGCCCTGGATTACACATGTGGTGCTTGTGGATTTAAATTATAATTTTTCATGCAAAGAAAACAATCGCGAAGAAGCTTGATAATGTTAGGTTTTGTGTAAGGCCGCTTTGTACAAAGAAAGTACAAAGACAGCATGCATTTACCATTTCACTGATATTGAATCGTATTATCGCACGCTCACTCACTAAGCCTCTTCCCTCTTCACCACTCACAGTCAGTGAACGAACAGCGAGTCAGCGGGTCTGGGAGGAGTCGAGTCTGAGAACGAATGAGAGAGAAGAATCAGTTTGGTTCGTTCTTGTTAGAGATTCGTTCATTCGAACTGATTCGGTCGCGAACGACCCATCACTATTCTCAACTCATCTACAGCTCATCAAAACTCAGCAGCTTACCGCTACTTTGACTGACGTTAGTTGCGGCTATTTCATTACAATGAAATGACATACAAAACCTCGTCCGTGAACATGATTGCTGCTGAGTCGCATCAGATCAATAGTTGTGAAGACAACAACTCCCATGAACCCATGCTGCTACACGACGTCATCAAACTAAAACTTAGATAAAAAGTCATCTAGCGAGTAAAGAGCCATCTAGTGTCCGAAATTTACATATTACACCTTTAATGGAGCTATTGTCCCCGTAACAAATATTTGGAAGTTGTTTAATCGCCAAATATGTTGTCGTCAAATGTTGTGGTTCATTGTAATAATCTCTCTTGATTGAAACAAATTCAAATATACATCAAATAGGACACATTGTTCTACTTTTTTTTTTGTGCTCAGGTATGTATTTCGGTATATGTTTTCTGGAGTGTATTTATTTATTTTTAGTATGTATGTTCTTGCATGTGCATGGGTGAGCGAGGCGTCGGGCAGACTGCGTTTGCATATAGGTTCTGTTTGTGGCCACCAAGCCCAGGAATCGAACAGCGACCTCACTCCTTGTGTCAGGTCGCGCTGATGTAGGGGAGCCGCACACAGCTAGGACCAACCATAATAATCCCTTTGTTCTCTGCGAGACCTTCGCTCATTGTGCCGTACCGTGGGCGCCTGGGTCGTTAGTAAACAATGACCGCCTTCATCACGTTAGAGACCTTGCCACTTGTTGATCTCTCTCTCCCCTGTAACCGCTTTGTGTTCGTTACATGTGACCGCTGCAATTTACTCATGAATACCGACCGCATATCAGACCAATATCGCAAATATTCTGGGATTCAGTATTTGACGTAAAAGGGGCTTTGCGCACTCTATCCTCTTTTGTCTCTCTTTCTTGCATTTTCTGCCTCAGTCTCCCACTCTGATATTGAATTCATATGCACAAAAATTCAATTTACGGTATACATCTGCTTGTGTTTGTATATTTCCATATAAAAACATCAGCGGAGGTACAGACAACGTTCCATGTTTCTTTGTTAGTGTTTTTCTCACACTTTGCCTGTCTCCCCCTGCCAATCATTGCTAACGTTGGTCATGGTATTATTTGAGGCAATGCTTATTTTTGTGTTGTGTTCTGATGATCTGGCTCAGGATTTCGTGATGCTATTGAAACGGTCTTCCCTTTTGCTTTCACTTCCCACTCGTCTCTAGAGTGTATAATGAGTCTCTCTATTAACATGTTCTGTTGACACACACACACACACACACACACACACACACACACACACAAACTCTTAGTAAGTAAGAATATTCTCTGTCAGGATGTGGCAATAGAGTGTGATACAAATAATGACAGAGAAAAGATAGTGTTTAATAATAAAAATAAATGTAATTGATATAGCGCTTAATATGATACTCTAAGGCGCTTTACATATTGCCCTATTTAAACTATTTAACAGACATATATTAAGACAGACTAGGATTAAAAGAAAAAAAGAGGTTAAACATGAAGAATAAGGTGGGAGTTAGGTGGGGAAGGCTTGTCTAAAAAGGTATGTTTTGAGTGCAGATTTGAAAGAAGAGAGGGTTGGAGAGACTTTGATGTGGGAGGGGAGAGAATTCCAAAGGGTGGGGGCAGCAACTGAGAAGGCCCGATCACCCCAAGTCCGGAGCTTAGTCCAGGGGACTTGTAGCAGGTTGGCAGAGATGGACCTGAGAAATCGGGAGGGGGCGTGTTGTAAGATGAGGAGAAGAATTCACGTGAGACGAGTTTCTTGTGCTTGTAGGCTATTTATTTCCCTACGTTTTACAATTCTTAAATTGTGCGGGGAAAGGGGACTGGGACAAAGGCAGCATGGAGTCCTGTCGTGCGCGCGCTCGCGTTGCGCGTCCGTGGTTCCTTTTAACAAGGGAATCCCCGATTGGCCACGCCCCCTTCGATAGATTGGTTCCGTGCGTCACACGAATTGGCTGGCATGACGTCACTTTGGGTGGATCAAATTGAGCTGGAAATACAATCGTTAGTGACATGCAATATGGCCACAACATACTCCGGCCCGATGAACTTGTTAGTCAATGTTCATCCACTTCCAACGGGTAAAGTAATTGGATGGGTCTTCTAATAACAAATCCAGACGGCACTCGGACAGCACATGCTCGGATCTTACCGTCTCTTCCCATAAATGTATCTGCAATCCGTCCCATCTTCCACATATGTTTTGGTTGCTTATCCTCATGGATAAGAACAACATCTCCAACCTTGAATATTGATTGGTTAGATGGGTTACTCACATGGTGTGCAGACCGAAGTTCCATTAAATAATCCTTCTTCCAGCGATTCCAGAAGTTTGTACTCAACCTTTGCCGATATTGTAATCTCTTGTTGAGCTGGGTGGCAGTCGTTTTCTCCGAACTGGAATTGCGTAGGCCTAACGGATAGGGAGGAAGGGTAGTAATCCTTTGTCCGGTCAGAAAATGAGCCGGTGTGAGGGGCGAGGGTTCACTGCTCTCCGTGTGCAGGTAGGACAGAGGGCGGGAATTGATCACAGCCTCCACTTCGCAGATCAGTGTTTGGAGTTCCTCAAACTTGAGATAGGATCTCCCCATTATTTTCCTTAGGCACGTCTTAACTGATCTCACCAAGCGTTCCCACATGCCACCCCATCAGGCGGCTCGCTCCACGATGTACTTCCATACAATCCTCTTGTCTGCAAACAATTCCTGTATTTCTTTTCCCTTCATTAATGTCCACAGGAATTTCAGATCCTTTTCAGCTTTCTTAAAGGTCTTGGCGTTATCAGAATAAATGACACTACAGATGCCGCGTCTGGCAATAAACCTCTTAAGGGCAAGCAGGAATGCGTCAGTAGTCAAATCAGAAACAAGTTCTAAGTGCACAGCTCGTGTTACGGCGCATGTAAATAAAGCAATGTAGGCCTTCTTGTTGTCTGGTTTCACATAAATTGGACCAGCAAAGTCAACGCCAGTAATTTCGAATGCTTGGGCCTCATTAATGCGGTCTGTTGGTAACGGTGCACTGATCTGTTGACCTGCTTTTACGCGTGCGCGTCTGCAGATTAAACAACGCTTGACACAACTCTTCGTCATCTGCCTGGATTTCAGTATCCAGTATGTTTCTCTCAATTGGTTCAGATTGGCTCGTAGGCCTGAATGCATCACATCCTCATGTGCCTTTCGGATCAAAAGTTCAGACAATGCGTCATTACCTGGCAAGATGTACGGATGCTTCTGGGTAAAAGACCAGTTCGTTTCCTGCAATCTCCCTCCTATTCGCAGAAGTCCACATTCATCCAGGAATGGTTTCAGTGAAATGATCTTCGAATGTCTATCCACATTGGCATTTTTCAACAGCCCGTTCATTTCCTTTGGGAAACTATCACTTTGAGTTCGTTTGATCCAGTACTGTTCTGCCTGCTGAATCTCCTCTGTGCACAGTTGTCCATTGCGTTTTTCCTTTGTCCGTGCGTTATGCACAAAACGCTGTATCCATGCCGTGATTCTCAAAAGTCTGTTGAGTCCGCTGTACCTGTTCAATTCAAACAGCGGTGAAACTGTACATACTGATTCAGTCTTGACGATTGTGTTCTGAACGACATACTCCATCACATCATCATTTTCGTTCATCAATTGAGGTTCGGTTTCGTGCGTCTGTGCGCCGTCTTTCAGCCACTCCGGCCCGTGCCACCAGAGCGTATCCTCCTGGAGCGCTTGGGCACTCTTTCCGCAGATCTTTCTGCGGTCCGCTGGATTCTCCTTTCCAGAGCAGTGTTTCCAGTTTTTTGGTAACGTCAGAGTCTGAATTTCACTTACTCGATTCTCCACAAACGGTTTCCACTGTTTGGAACTACTCTTAATCCAATGAAAGGTTATCATCGAGTCAGTCCAGAATTGTATTTCAGTGTCCTTCATATTCAGATTGTTCGCTATGAATTTTCCAAGTCTTGCTCCAATAAGCGCTCCCATTAATTCTAATCTGGGTAGTGTCATTTTCTTGAGTGGAGCGACTTTAGTTTTAGACGCGATCAGACTGGTTGTGCACTCTCCATTTCGTTTTACGCATCGCAGATAGGCCGCGGCGCAGTAGGCTTTCTCACTGGCATCTGTAAATACATGAATCTCACGCTCAACTGTTGTATTTACACTTGTTTCACATTTCTTTTCGATAGCATTATCATCATCATAACGACGTGTGGTGGTTATCTTTTTCAAGTAGGGTATCTCTGAGCACCATTGATGCCAGGTTTGCGCGAGATCAATTGGAAGATCTTCATCCCAAGAAATTCCTCTCTCCCACATTTCTTGAAATAGACATTTGACTCGAATGGTAAAAGGAGACAAAAATCCAATGGGATCGAAAATGCGGCAGCTGCCTGTAGAACTCCTCGTTTAGTGTCTCTTTTGTTCTGCAGAAAGTTAATCAATTCGTTAGTTTCAAACAGGAATTCGTCAGTGTCTCTGTTCCATGTTAGACCAAGAACTTTGAGTGGATTTGGGCCTTTGATTTCCACTATTTCTTCATTATTTCGTTGTTTCCATTCGTTTTGCAACTCAGAGGAATTTGTGTTCCATTTGCATAGTTTCATTCCTGCACTTGACATTATTTCTTTGGCTCTCTGATACAATTTGAGTGCATTTTCCTCATTATCTGCTCCTGTTATTAAATCATCCACATACAGACATTCGTCCAGCACTTTGAATTCTTCGGGATATTTCTCTTCATATTTCTTCAGGTGGTGTCTGATAGTTGCAGCCAGTAGAAAGGGGCTTGCTGTTGCACCAAATGGCACACGCGTCATTCTCATAATCGTTAATTTAAGATCCTCAAAAGGGGCGGGTCTCTCTTTGAACCACAAGAATCTAAGCACATCCCTGTCTCTTTCATTCAGGCCAATTTGTAGAAAGGCTTTCGTTATGTCTGCCATCATAGCAACTCTGTGCTGCCTGAATTTTATCAATATGCTTAGCAAGTTGGGGTTCAGATTGGGTCCCGTAAAGAGACATTCGTTAAGTGAGCGGCTTTCTCTCTCATGGGATGACGCATCAAACACAATTCGCAACTTCGTTGTAATCCTACTTTCTTTGATTATTGGATGATGAGGCATGTAATACACTGGATTTTCTGTCTCAACATTAGTCACATCTTCGATAATTCCCTCAGCCTGATATTCTTGGATGACTTGATCATATTGCTCATACAACTCGTCGTTATTATTGAAACGTTTTAAAAGGCCATTCAAACGATTTCTAGCAGTACTGTAATTAGCAGCCAAATTCATATTCTCTTCTCGCCAAGGCAAACTGACTTCATATCTACCTTGTTGGTATTTTACTGACTGCTCGAACTTCCATAGCGCGTCTGTCTCTGGGTTATGTTTGATGTCCATGATCCCCAACGATTCGGTTTCCCAGAAACTGCGCAGTTGTTCAGTCAGTGCTTGTTCTTCTCCGACGCTGATATGTAGAGCATTTACGTCCACTGTTTCAGTTGTTACGTTCATTACAGGGATGGACACAGTTCCTTGGATCAACCATCCGAATTTGCTCTCTACAGCCACAAGTCCATTGTCCAGTCTTTCTGTGCGTCCTGACACAATGTTCCAATAGTAGTCCCCTCCGATGAGAATTCCAAGGCCTTCCTGTTCCATGCCTCTCACAGGGTGATCCGCGACTTGCAGGCCCTTTTCTTCAAGAGAGCGTCTGATTTCTTCGGTGGCCGTTTTAATGTTAGATGAACATACATTTGGGGTTTCTAACAATTCAACTTCAACAGACACATTCGTTTTAAGATTTCTCAGACTAGCCTTAACCTTTCTTTCATTCTTTTGGCATTTACTGAACCAAATACGTGTAGCTTAATTATTTCTGTACCTACTACTGGTAGGTTCAAAGCTTGAGAAATATCTTCACGTATAAAGCTACGTTGACTTCCCCCATCCAATAAAAATTTAGCAATTTGGCTTTGTCCTGGCGCATCCACCCAAATGGTTGCAGTTTGTAAAAGGACTGCTTTACCATTACAATCACCTGGTGAAACTGAACATTGCGTTTGAGCAGTGTCTACCTCTGTTTTAGTCGTGGTCTCTCTTTTCTGGGTTGACTGTTGGTTACAAATTGCTTTATGATGTCGTCTGCCGCACTGTGCACATTCAATACCGTGCGCCCTACAGTTACGCGCAATGTGTCTGGGGCCTAGACATACAAAACACCTGCCTAATCGTCTCAGCTTTTCTCTCCTAATATCCACTGTGGATTCGTTACAGTCAGGAGATCTGTGATCAGGTTTACCACAAAATAAGCAGTCTCTGTCATTCGGACTCCACGTGTGGAATGCTGCGGCTGAGGAGGCCATGGTTCCGAAGTTGGGCCTTCTCGTCCTGCGCTCTGGCGTGCGTTCCTTGTCCGTGCCAGCATTCCTCCATTCGTTCTGAGAAACTTCTTCCTTCTGAGTGAGATTCATAGTTCTTTCTCTGCTCTCCACCTCTAATTTCAGAAAGTCCATCAACAATTTTGCTTTGAGAACATTACCAGCTTCTGATCTTGTGAATTCGAGAGCAATGTCCTCTGGGATCATTTTCAACAAGATTGGACCTAATAAACTTCCATATGTGTCCGCTACAACACCTAGTGCGTCAAGGCTACGCACCTGTATCTCACAATCATCATAAAGTTTGCGCAAAGCGCTTACATCATTGGATCGTTTTACGGGAGTCATGTTTAGTAATTTATTCATATGGGCATTAATCACTAAGTCTTTACGGCCAAATCGTTTCTTGAGTACATCAATAGCAATGTCGTAATTAATACCAGACAATGCCAGGCCTGCTACTGCACTCGCTGCGGTACCAGTCAGAAACGACTTTAAATAACTGAATTTGTCGGTTTTGCTCAAACGTTCATTATCATATATGTTCGTTTCATATTGACTCCAAAATCCTTGCCACTCACAAATCTCCCCAGAAAACTTCTGAATTACTAATTTGGGAAGTTTGACTGTGTTCATTCTTGGAGGCCCAGATCCAGACCTATTTTCACTCTGTCTGGACTGGCCGTCTTCTTCTTCCGTGCGTAACGCACGTTTTATTCTTGTTCTCCGCACACTAATTGCATCCATATATTCCATTGCTGTCGTCATCTCATCTTCCAAATCCTCTTCTTCCGTTTCTACTTCCACATCTCTATCATATTCTTTGAGGATCAGTTCCCTTTCCATCAGCTGTTCAAGCAATTCCTCCAGCTTCTTAAGGCATGGTTCTTCTTCACCTAATGCATCGTCTATCTTATGTGCGAGTTTGGTAGTTGAGGTTCGGACTACTCCCCGCTTTATCTTCAATCGCTTGAGATCCATGACTTACGTTCGGTTTTCCCACGCAGCTTCTTGCAAACAATTCTTCTATCGGGTCAGTCTTCTCCTTCTTTGATCTTCATGGAGGTCGGCAAGGTAGGGGGGGGCTAGGCTGTTTAGGGCCTTGTAGGTGATGAGTAACATTTTGAAGTTGATTCTGTGTTTAATTGGAAGCCAATGGAGTTCACGGAGGACAGGTGTGATGTGTTCTCTGGAGCGGGTACCAGTGAGGAGGTGTGCAGCTGAGTTCTTGACATATTGAAGTTTACTGAGGACTTTGGTGGTGGTGCCGTAGAGAAGACCATTGCAGTAGTCGAGCCTGGATGAAATGAAAGCAGTGTCTCAGCAGCGGTAGTTGACAGGTTGGGGCGGAGGCGGGCGATGTTTCGGAGGTGGAAAAAGGCAGTTTTGGTAATATGGTTAAAATGGGGGAGGAAGGAGAGAGTGGGGTCCAGGATAACTCCAAGGTTACGGATTTTGGTGTGATTTGGGGTGATGGTGGAGCTGTCAATGTTAAGGGTGAAGTTCTGAGTGAGTGAGGGTGTCAGGACCAATGAGTTGAGTTTGAGAAAGCTGTTTTGCATCCAGGTCTTGATGTCAGTCAAACAGTTGGAGAGTGTTTGTAACATGGTGGATGTCATTTGGTGACATTATTGCTACTAGGATGACAGAGGCGTTGCTTCTGTTTAACACAATCAATTATGTAGGCTACTCTGTTTTTATCACATTTGTGTGACTTATGTGTTGTTTTCTACTTCTATAGCACAACAATATTTTGCTGTCAGTATATGTCCACAGTCTGACAATAAAAAAGATGCAACAATTGAGGGGTGTGCAGTATGAGGAAAGCAGCGTTTAAAAAAATATAAAAATATATAGCATTTGGGTTGGTCGATGGCTGATTGCAGTTCCGCGAGTTATCCTGTAACTGTAGAGGAAACGCCAAGATATATAACATCAACGTTCCTATATTATTTTCTTCATCTAGATTAGAATAAACAACAGAGTAGATATTGTATAATATATCGTAGTCTCTTATAGTAAAGAAATCAATAACAGGAGACAATGCTCTGTCCTTGTCCACGTCACCGTCTGTGTGAAACAGATCACACTTCCCCAAGAGGACAGAGGACTCCAAGCGGCGCGTTCTTGGGTGAAATTTACAAACGCAAACCTCCTCCAACCACCCACCCTCATTCAGGGCGGGAGTCAGCCGAGGGCGTGATTGAGGGAGGAAGGAAGGGGGTGGGACCGAAGGGGGTGTGGACGTTCAGGAGACGGAGGGAGGCTAGGCTAGGGGTGGTGGGGGTGGGGGTGTCTCATGCTGCAAGAGAGAGCCTGTGCAGATTCTTGGCAGCCTTTAAAAAAAAAAAAAAAAAAAGGAAAGCTAGGCAAGCCTAGCAGACATATTGAGACGAGGATGGCGGCTGCCGCTTTGCACAAAACCTAGTCCACCTCAGGATGGTCTGCAGGTACCTCTCCACAGGTATTTCACCCCTCTTTTGCACCACTTTCCTGGCTTCTGTTCCCCCCCCCCCCCCCCTCCTTTTCCCCCAGCGGTTAGAACCGACCACTGTGCCTCTGCATTGTTGTGGTCCACCCCCAACTCCGTTAGTTTTCTTCACTGCGTAGATAAGCCCAGGTTTGGATGAGTGCTGCGCCACGGGGTTGTTGTTCAGAGAGTTTGTATAGTTGCTATTGGTTTTCCTTGTGTGTGTCTGTGTCTGTTTAGCTAGTGTAGTTGTCGAATCAGTGGGACCATCGACATGATGGTTATTCTGCCTTTTTTGGCTCCCTTTTAGGTCTTAGAAAATGGCGGTCTCACACTCATAACTGGAGCAACGTAACCAAATGGCAAAGCTTTGTGTATGTCATGTGTACATAAATATATTGACTCATCCTGCCTGTGCACACCAAGGTAGGCAGGCATGTGCACTGGCAACCAAACAACAACAAACTGATCAACACAGGAAAGCGGAAGTGGAGGATAGGAAAGTGTGTCGTAAAGGGCACTGGGGATCTTGGCCAGAGTAATGAATGACAGCTGAAGGAAGAAAGGAAACTGGACCAAGATCATTGCTGTTCTTCTGCTTACTAACTTTTGGCTCCATAAATCGAGGGAGCTCTCTTTTGCTTAGATTTTTGCATGCTCTCGCTGCTTTTGATCTTTCTTTCTCTTCTTTGCTTTTTAGTAAGCTCTCTTTATTTCTGTCTTTCTTGCATTCTATATTTTCCTCCGTCTCCCTGTCTGTCTCTGTCTCCTGACTCTGTGTCCTGGTGATTGGCTGAGCCTAAATACATATCAGGGCTTATGTAGTTATGGAGCGTATTACTTACACACACATGTTGGCTTTCTTGCCGCACGCAGAGCAGCTGTGAGTCATTGTGCCCTTAGACCAGCATTGCAGGGGTCAAAGGGCAGGAGTCGCATGGCTGCCTCGTCCACTCATTGGACTCTGTGGGAGGAGCCTCTGGGTTTGCATGGGCTGCCCTGGGAAGAAATATTTCATAATGGGAATTGTTAATTCCGATATTTTTCATAGTGTTGAGCAAAGCCATTTCATATGTGGGTGGTCTAAATTATATTCAAGTCATTACCATTTCATCACATTGAATATGATTAAAGTTCATCTGAATTTTTGTCTCTTCTGTTGCAGAGCTGCCCCCAAAGAGTGGCCAAGGAGCCCAGTATAGAAGTCCCTTCCGGGGACACCAGCCTGCCAATCAGAGCGTTAGTGGAACATCACTTTCCACAAATCCCAGTGGCTGGGATCAACCAATCATCGACCAGCGGGAGTCCGAGGCCTTGCCCTCAATCAACCACAGCGAGAGTCGTGACTCTCAAGGAGGATGTCCTACGGGTGCTGACCCGAGTAATCTGGCTAGAGACAGCAGCAACAGTTCGGCCAGTATGGCCACAGGAGCCAATGGTCAGACAGGCAACTTCCCTGCCAGCCACACAAGCAGCAAGGCCAACTCTGGACCCAGCCCTGCCAATCAAAGTGGGGCCAACATGCTGTCCAACCAGGCCGCAGCCAATCGCAGCTGGGGATCTGGACCGGGGTCTGGCCATTGCCCTCCTCAGTCCTCAATGGGGGGCGAGGGGAAGAGTGACGTCCAATTAGGAGCAGGTGTCATGGGCTGGGGTTCCTCCTCCTCCACGTCCAACTTTAACTTGAATTTGAACCCCAACGCCAACCCGTCTGCCTGGCCGGCATTGGGGCACGACGGGGCCGGTACAGGGGGAGGAACAAACCCCAGCTCCCCACCTCAACCCCTACCCACCCTCTGCAACCTAGCTGGGGGCCCAACAGCACAGGCCAATGGCAGCACCGGAGCCAACGCCAACGGAAACGCCTCGGGGAGCGGCAGTGCCTGGGGTGGCACGATGCCCTCTGACCCTTCAGAGCCGCACCCTCCCTCGTCAACGAATGTGTCTTTCAGCTCCGAACCTCAGAGCCTTAACACGGACGGACAAAATCACACTAACAAGCAGGAGCCTCCCAGCCCCATGCGCAACATGCCCGGCTGGGGCGGTGGCCCCGTGGGAGTGGGGCCCCGGGGCCACTCCCAGCCCGGCGCTCCGCAGGTGAACGGAGAGGACGGCGGCGCCGCATGGGGCAGCGGGGAGCCCAAAACGGCTCCGTCCAAGGAGGCTTCCGGATGGGACTCTGGTTCAAACTGGGGTCTCCGAGGAGGTGCGGGAGGATGCTCCGGCGGCTGGGGCAAGCAGCAGAGCAGCGGAGACTGGGGGAAGCAAGGTGCCACTGAGGCTCCGGGGGGCTGGGACGCCCCTGGCTCCCCTCCCCAGGACCAGAAGGCCAATTCCTGGGGCAGGGCCCAGATCACCGCGGTCACCAGTGAGGGCAGCAGTGATAACGCCGAGGGTCTGACCCGCTGCCCAGACCGACCTTCAAGGGAAGAGGTGCCCCCGGCGCTGCCTGCCGCTGACGTCGATCCCAGGGTGCTTTGCAACACGGGCTGGGGTCAGACCCCCGTGCGCCAACACACTTCATGGGACATGATCGAGAAGAACCGCAAGGCCGAGAAAGCCGCTGAATCCTGGGGCTCGCGTCCCTCAACCTGCAGCGACGTCCAGGGGCCCTCCAACACCAATATGGCCCCTTCCCAGAGGTCGGACCCTGTGAGCAAAAGCGATGGCCCCGAGCCCCAGGGAGCCCCGGGCTGGGGTGGAGGCGTGGCCCCTACCAACCAGACCAGCTCAGGCTGGGGGGATCAACCCAGCAACAAAAAGCCCCCCCCTGGTGGTCCTGGGGGATGGGGGAACAGCCAGCCAGGAGGAGTCCAAATGAATGTACCGAAAAATGCTGGTCCGGGATGGGGAGAGGAGAAACCTGCCAGCTGGGAGGACCCTCAAAATAAAACGAAGGCCCAAGGCTGGGGAGAGACGCCCAAAGCCTCCCCTGGCTGGGGTAAGAGCGGAGGAAACGGTGGCGGGGGCGACTGGGAGACAGACGAAAAGCAGAAGGAAAACTCCAACCCAAACACAGCCTGGGAAGGAGAGGCAGGAGGCTGGAAGGAGAACCCCAGAAGCTGGAGCAAACCTGCCCAAGGAACTGGGCTGTCTGGGAGAGGTGGGGCTGGAGGTGGTGGAGGTTGGACAGAGCCTGCCAGCCAACACCCAACTGGTCCAACCCCGGGATCTGGGGTATCTGGAGGTGGAGGTTGGGCGGAGCCAGCCAGCCAGCGCCCCACAGGTCAGACTCAAGGATCTGGGGCATCCGGAGGAGGAGGTTGGGCGGAGCCAGCCAGCCAGCGGCCCACTGGTCCTGCCCAAGGATCTGGGGCATCCGGAGGAGGAGGTTGGGGAGAGCCAGCCAGCCAGCGCCCCACTGCGGCATCCGGAGGAGGAGGTTGGGGAGAGCCAGACAACCAGCGCTCGACTGGTCCTGCCCAAGGTTGGGGGGGTAAAAACCCAGATGTGCCCAACGGCAGTGGGGGTGGCGGAGGAGGAGGCGGAGGAGGAGGAGGAGGAGGAGGAGGCGGAGGCATGGGGTCTTGGAGCGGCCCAGGACTCGTTAAGCAGAGCGGCAGCTGGAGCGGGAAGAAGCCGGAGCCCCCGGGATCGTCGAGCGGCTGGGAAGAGCCCTCCCCGCCATCGATCCGCCGGAAGATGGAGATCGACGACGGCACGGCGGCCTGGGGGGACCCCGGCACCTACAGCAAGGCGGTGAACCTCTGGGACCGCAACAACCAAGGGAAGTCCCAGGGTAAGGCCCCCCAGGGGGGGTCCTCCAATCCCCCCGCCCCCAGCAACAACCACGGCCAACACCACCACCCGCACGGCCACTCCCACCCATACCACGGGGGGCCGCCGCCTCCCGCTGTCCCCAGCCACAGCCAAACCCACCCGCCCCAGAACCCCAGCCTCCCCAGCGGGCCCCTGGAGCCCAGCGTGCCTCACCAGACGGGGCCCTCTCCTCACAGCAGGACCTCAGCCATGAACCAAGGTAGGACCGCTGGTTTATTATGTTCGCTCAGTGTTCATAGACCAGGCGGTAATGTGAAACCCCTCTCTTTGTCCGATATTAATTAATACAAAATTGATGATTGAATGAGGAATGATCTGTTTATAAGACTCAAGCTTCAACAAAATAGCATTTTATTAAAGAATTGGATGTAGTAGATTAGTTGTATCATACTGTTACTGCCGTTTACAATGCGTCAAATGTCGGGCTTGTGTCTTATCTAATGCACAATCTGGTCTCCCGCTGGTGAGGTTGCACTACAGTGCTTAGCTCAAAGCTGCTGATCCACTTAAAGGTGAAATCTCGACCTCATTTACCTCCTGCTCCTCCTAACGACTGGTCAAATGAGCCCCTGGTCTCCTCCTCAGATTTCACAACAAGCACGTCCCAAAACGTGCCCTGTAACCCTGGCAACACCATTACCACACACACACACACACACACACACACACACACACACACACACACACACACACACACAGAAAATAGCAACTTGCACTAACTATTATGGTTGCAGCGAAGTTTGGGACTATAGGGGGCAGTCTGGCGGCCATCTGTCAGCCGATGAGAGGGGAAAGGAGGAGGGGATCGGGAGGAGGGACTGCAGGGAGCCTAGCGTAAAATCTTTTAATATATTTACCAATGTGGTCCCTGCAGGAAACATTGT
This sequence comes from Gadus morhua, assembly GCF_902167405.1. Lineage (NCBI taxonomy): Eukaryota > Metazoa > Chordata > Actinopteri > Gadiformes > Gadidae > Gadus > Gadus morhua. The sequence goes on along the minus strand of NC_044049.1, from coordinate 13,622,997 downwards.
ACATTGTGTCGTCATTGTACGAGTAAAACACCAGAGAGGTGTTGAGTTAGAGAGGACTGGTTGGGAATTGAATGGACAGATTCATAAGAAGATCTTTGGTAGAGCACTTTGATTAACGTAACTTTTGAATGATAAGGTTGTGTACCACATCTTCTCAATGTGTTTTTTGTAATCATTCTTTGTCTTTATATATCGGTCAGTTTGCCGTTTCCTGCTTAGAAAAGTGCTGCGTGTTTAAATAGAAACGTTAAACCGCTGACCTCTCCCTGGAGAAAGGGGCTTAACTGCCTGGAACAGAGAGGGCCAGTTTAGCCCCAGCTAGCCACGGTGTGTCCCAAGGCAGAAGCCACTCAATTGGGCCAAGTCCCTGATAGTCCCCCCTACCACCACATGCAATATCAGCCAGGGCCAGTCACAGACCTCTCCAAAAAGTTCTGGCAATTCCTCCCAGAGCATGGGACTGAGGATTTTTAAGTGTTAATGGATTTAATTTGAAAAGATATATACGTATATTGTCCTGAAGGTTGGGGTGAGATACAGGGCTCCCATGCCAAACCAGAGGGGTCCTGGGGGGACCAAGCGCCCCAGCAGGCCAACGCGGACAATGGGACGTCGACCTGGGGGAAGTCCAGTGGGGGCTGGGGCGAGGTGGGCCCCGAGAGCTACAGTCGGGGAAACCAACCCATTGGATCTGCATCTTGTAAACCTGGTGAGTGTGTGTCAGACAGCGTTGACATTGTGCACCTGAATGCTCAATAGATGGATGGAGAGGCCTCTAAGTTGTGTGTGTGTGTGCGTGTGCTTGCATGCGTCCGTGCGTTTGCGTGCGTCCGCAACTCGGAAAGAAAAGGCTTAATTTTTTATGCAGCCATTTGAAACGGGGGTCAAGGATATTGAGGCTAGGGCAGTGGAAGACCAAACGCAACGCCACACTGACCCCTGGTGGCGGCATTGATGCACTACATGTTCTACTCTCCAGTAGATCCAATGTCCCTGGAACCGTTAAGGGGTTGACAGCATGATTTTCCATCCCATTGTTGACACTATCTCCTTGTTTGTGTCCAGCCCCAAAACCTATGCAAGACAGCTGGGCTGGAGGAGATGAGGAGCAGATGGGCATGTCGGGCGGCCAGTGGGACCCGGATGAAGGAGACGCGTGGAACAGCGGCATGTCCCAGGAGAACAACTCCTCATGCAACTCCTGGAGCAACGGGCCGAAGAAGGGCCTGCAGAAGGTACAAAGGTGCCCATGGAGGGACAGAATGAACGATTCTCTAGCAGGATGAAAGGCATGTAGAGTCAGAAAAACAATCATAAATTAATTTATAATTAATTCAGGCCAACATGAATTGGTCTAGTTTTGGCTTTGATTTTATAGTCAATGAGTGTAGCCAATCGAAGCTTTTCACCCCACTTTGTACCATTAAGATTGTGTACATAGCAAACCATTTTTTATTCAATTTCCATCTGACTATCCCAATGCATCAATACAAACGACACAAATCAAGTCACCATATATAGGTTCTATGTCAGTACTCTCTTTAACATGAAACCATTGCAATATTAATCTACTGAGCAGCAACTGACTTTCACCCTTCACCACATCATATGTGCTATTAATAAATTAAGATGCATATTCTTTATCAAGCGATATCTACGTTTTTGTTGTAAATAAATCGCTGTAAAGGAGCTAGCTATCGCCGAATGAGGTAACAAAATGGCAATTGAGCCTATGGCCCAATAATGAAAGCCTTTTTATAGTATTTGCAGTATTGTGTTTGGTTGGTACAAACTGGGTGTAGGTTGTTACACTGTTTCTATGGGAAAAATATTCAAGATTGCTTTGAACCATTTTATTTCAGCCCCAAACCCCCAATCTGTGGCTGCTGCCACTTGCCAAGTCGCCATTGTAAATAAGAATTTGTTTTTAATGGCTTGCCTGTTTAAATGAAAGTTTAATAAAAATACCTGTATAAGCTTATGTGTCTCTCTCTGTCCTCCTCCAGATGCAAGGGAAGATCCCCGGGAAACAGGAAGAGGCCTGGATGCTGAATCGCCTCATCAAGCAGCTGACCGAAATGGGCTTCCCTGTGAGTTCAACTCTGATCTTGTCGGTCTTGTTGACCATTAGGTTGATGCACGCCGCGTCCCAAATCCCCATATGGAAATCCCAGTACTTTGAGCGCATTTCAGGAATTTTTTTCGGCAACCTGAGCACCCCCGACAGCAACGCAAATGGGACTGGAGTAGCTACCACTATTAGTATGAAGTCTACAAAGACGAAAGAGTTCATAAACAAGATTGGGCCAATTCAGTCTGCTTTAAGTAATCAAACAGGGAAACTACCTTAAAAACATAACGTTTCCAAGATGTGGATTTATTAAAGAATGCATAACCACCAGTCATAATCCCACTCATCGGTGAACTGCCATAGGCTACAATATTTAACAGTCTGCAGCAGTCGATTACAACGTCCAACAGTGGGTTAAGCCTCTAGAACACTAATGATACTAATGGCGCATTTCCACTGGAGGCTGCGAGTCGGTTCAGTATGCAAAGGTACGGCACGGTTAGCATTTCCCCTGCCAAAAGTGGGCCTGATCCGGACTGAGCCGTATTGAGCCGTACTCGTCTCACATTACTCCTCCATTGGGGTAGAGACGCCTGAAAGGGTGCCGGCAAGTTCGAGCTACACACGCCGTCAATTGATTGGTCGACAGAATCGTCACTTCCGTGCAACAGGGGGATAATGACAAACAAACAATTTATTGACAAAGGCCAAAGCTTCGTATATTGAAGAAAATTATTATTCTATATATTATTATAGAGTGAGATAGAGAGGAAGGTATGGGAGATAGAGGGGAAGACATGCAGCAAATGACCACAGGCAGGACTCGAACCCGAGTCGCTGCGTTTAGGACTGAGCCTATTATGGTACGCGCTCTACCCGGTGAAACACCGGGGCGCCCCTTAAGTCAACTTTTTTAACTTTGAAAATTTGTTTTTGAATTTTTGAACATTGAAAAATAAAGGTGACAATGATTTGTTGAACATTTAAAGAGTTAAATTCAGAGGCAAAAAATACAGACACGTTATTTCAATTCATAAATATTCTGTGCTTAAAATTCAATGGCTTTTTATTTTCAATATCCGATGAGACAGATTTACTTCCATATATTTTACGCTGGTAAAATAGTCACAGTCACAGTAGGCAGCACGCCGGTATGCTGCACCAACAAACATCCAAAATGTAACATCTCCCCCTTGTAACTGCCATTGTTAATGCAGCAGAGAAAGATATGCTTTAGACACCAGTACTTAACATGTGCCTAGTCGGAGTACTCAGTCTTGCAGTGTGGCGCAGGAGATGTTTGTGTACCCTTGAACAAAGCCCTATCTCATCTCTGAGATATTTGAATCCTGTCTGTTGTAATGAGATTGGTGGATTCAAACACAGAATTAAAGTGTGTGTGTGCGCGTGTGTCCCTGCCAGAGGGACCCAGCCGAGGAGGCCCTGAAGACCAACAACATGAACCTGGACCAGGCCATGAGTGTGCTGCTGGAGAAGAAGCTGGAGTTGGACAAGCGGGGCATGGGCATGGCCGGCCATGACTACAGCAACGGCCTCATCAACAAGGCCCTGGGGGGGCCCCGGCCCCCGCTCCTCTCCAAAGACCCCCCCATGGACCGCCGCTCCCCCTTCATGGATAAGGTCCGTCATCTTCTCTCTGTGCGTTTAGGGTGACTCACACTGCCAAATATGCCCATCTTATGCCCGCCTTTTTCCCAGCGTGGTCCGCGCGTTTATATTGACCGAGCTAATATACCGGCTTGATTTCACACCCCAATTTACCCCTCTCGAACCCTATACATATTGGGGATTTACGATTAGACGGCTTCGCGCTTCAAGGGGCGGGACTTGGGTAGAGGTGTTGCTGCATTGTCCCTACAACAATTCGCGAGTTGCTGACCATCATGAGAGAGAAGGTGATGCATTTAACAAAGACGTTGAAAGATGGTGTTATCTACGAGAAAGACGCAGAGGAACTTTCCTTATGAGGCTTTAAAAAACATGTGTTCAGCAATATAAAGAATATGTTGCCGTTTTTGCACTTGTAAATAGTAGCCTACACTGAGATGTCATCTACTCTTTTGTGACAATACTTCCAAGGTTATATTAAGCCTATTTGTAGCGATTCAGGGGTATATAAATAAATGCCGAACACATTTGACTTTGTCATGTTTAATGGTCAATTATGTGTAGTTTGGTTAAAATTATGTAGCATACACTCAACCATGTCTATCTCAACTATCGATAATATTTGTATTTATTATTGCATCTCTATTACTGCTTCTTTCTTGACATATTCACTGTCAACTTTTGGTAGTTTTATAGTTATTAAAACATTATTCTTAATTATACTGTACTGTACCTGTAGGCAAAGGACAGTGGCAAGAATTAAATCAAGTTTTAAATACATCTCATCTTATTGCATTTTTTTTTATATTTCTGCAGGCTGGGATATTTGGGAGTGGTGGGCCAGCGCAAGGCCGCGCCCTTCATCATCATCAGCAGCATCAGCAGCATCAACATCAGCATCAGCAGCATCAGCAGCATCAGCAGCAGGCCCCGCCCCCGCAGCCACCAGTGCCACCGCCCGGCTCCTCCCAGCCCGGTCTACGGGCTCAAGTGCCTCAGATACTCTCCCCTCAGGTAACGAGAGAGAGACACACACACTGGACCAATACTTTAAATCACTTTAAATGAGCTCAATGTAAATTCAATTTTTTTTTGGTTTTGCTCTCTCTCGCATTGCAGGTTCAAGCACAGCTCTTACAGTTTGCAGCAAAAAACATTGGTCTGAACCCTGCACTTTTAACCTCACCGATTAACCCTCAACACATGACCCTCCTCAACCAACTTTACCAGCTGCAACTGGTGGGTGACGTCCTGCGCCTACCTCACTCCTCCCTGCTCATTAATGACTCACACATGAAACATGTCCAAAACCCAATTACTGTCAGGATTTCGTTTGATAAAAGCACTTTGTTATGTTATTCATGTAACGTTATGTAATGAATGTGAATTATTATATCGAGCATAAAAGCATCACTGTAGAGAACATAAATACAGTTTAAATACGAAGACCCAGATGTACCACATGTAGGGTTTCTAGCCAGGGTTAATTTGCAAGCCCTGTCCCTGGTTAGGCTACTGTTTACTATGAATAGTAATAGTAATCCTCTCAACACGTGTGTTTTATGTCTCAGGCATACCAGCGTTTACAGATTCAGCAACAGATGTTGCAGGCGCAGCGCAACGTCTCTGGCCCCATCCGACAGCAAGAGCAGCAGGTGTGTGTGGGTTGTGGAAAGCCTTTCTCTTCATAATGCTCTTGTATTGAAGGCTGGATTGGAATGGTAATGGAGAGGGATGTGTCTTTTCAAACACTCACCCCAGTCCCCTCTCTCTCAACAATGAATGCACACAACGCTTGATAAGCTGTGTCTGCATCCTCTGTGTGTTTACTCATTGCTAGGTAGGATGTGTATTGATGTTAGCACATTGCTAGGTTCTCACAGTATTAACGTTGGCTAAAGGCAAAGTTATCTTGGTATTGACGGGAGCATATTGCTTCTCTCAGTATGACACTAGCAAATGCCTAGGTATGATTGGTATTAACATTAGCTACGGGGTAAATCCTCTCAGTTTTAATATTTGTACATGGCGTTACGTTGCTACGTTACTACCTTATATGGCTAAATATCTCCATGGTAACTCCTCCTCCGTCCATCCAGGTTGCACGTACAATCACAAACATGCAGCAACAGATCCAGCAGCACCAGCGGCAGCTGGCCCAGGCCCTGCTGATGAAGCAGCAGCCGCCACCGCCCACCTCCCACGCCGGCCTGCACCCAGGATCCGTCAAATCAGCCCTGGACTCCTTTCCAGGACATCCCCATGCTTCGGGCCTTCCAGACCTGCAGACCAAAGAGCCACAGTCTTCTCCCCACGCCTACAGCACCTACCCACACTGTGAGTAGCATTGAGTCTCAAAAAGAGAAGCTATGGGCTAAAACAAAGCATGTGACTGCAAGGTGTTGTTGCTAATTGGCACAATGCCTGATTGATGCCAGTTGGTGCCAATCGCCATTCAGATACGATAAACTGACCTTAGATGAGTTTGTACATTCATGCAGCAAAGCGTGTTATTGATTCCGATGTAACAACATTACCTGGGACAGGCGCAGAGGTGGTAGTCAATAGTTTTGTATTCGGTTGATGGTTATATTGTTGATGATAATATTAGGATGTTGTTAAACCCTGTAGCAGCCAATAACGCAATAACGGCCAATAACTTTATAACTTTCCAATAAAGTGATAAAGTTGTTGAGCCAGTAACATAATAACATTTTGCCAATAATGTAATAACTTATTACGTTATTGACTGGTTATTACGTTATTTGCCTTGTATTAAAAAGATCCTTTGAAAATGTAATAACTGAGCCAATAATGTTATAACTTATATTTATTTTTCAATTTCTGGAGAGAAACTGTCACACTTAGCCTTGCAACACATGCTCAAATATCAGACATTCCAGATACCCCTCCACCCTCATACCCCCCTCCACAGGATGCCTTAGAGGAGCAAACCATCTATTTGGATTTCTACAGTATAAATCTTAGGGTTCCATCATAGTACTCCGTTATTGGCAAGTTATTACGTTATTTGCTTTATTACATTTAAATTATTACGTTTTTGGCAGTTATTACGTTATTGGCAGTTATTACGTTATTGGACGTTATAACGTTATTGGACGTTATTCCGTAATGGGCCGTTAATACGTTATTGGTTCCTACAAACTTTCCTCCCCCCTCTTTTTCTGCTTCGGTGTCCGTGCCCTCAGCTGGGCTGAATCCCAACATGAATGTAAACCTCAACGAGGTGGGCGGGGGGCTGTCCATGAAGGAGCACTCCCAGCCCCAGTCCCGCCTATCCCAGTGGACGCACCCCAACTCCATGGACACACTCTCCGGGGGGTCCTCCCCCCTGGAGCACAACCTGGCCAAGCATGGTGAGGACACACACCCGTTCTGGACACATGACACGTTAGCGGATAATAAAAGACCAAGGCACAGCCTTTTCAATTAAAGCCCTGAGCTACAGACCACACATTGTCATTAAATGATATACTCTCCATACTTATGGAGTTTGATCTTATCAAAATATAGATGTGTCACACACAACGTGAAGCACAGAAGCCCAAGTGAGCGTTATTAGATTTTTGAATTTAAACATGTGTTGCTGTCCTGTGTTAGCCAACCTGGGATCCTCGCGCAAGTCGCCCCAGATGGAGGACTCCTACAGCGCCTACAGCCTACACTCCGAATCCCCCTCCAGCCCCCCGGACCACTGGGGCTCGGGCAAGAGCAGCAACGACAAGATGGCCAACGGGACCAACATCACCTGGCCTCCAGGTCAGTCACTGGACCGATTGTTTGCCTGTTGTTGGAATCATTTCGGGCCATAGCTCAGTGTCTCCAAGCATTGGGGTTGACCCCGAAGGGGGTTAACCCCAATGCTTGGATGGAGTTGGATGGAGTTTTAGTAACAAAAAAAAGTCAAGCCTTTACCAGCATACTGCATCCTAGTGTTGTCATGATACTGACAGCATTTTTGGTTGTAAAAAGAAAAGGATCAGATTTTATATGTATCGCTTGTATATGGGTTAAATGTGGCTTTTGACTTTCCTTGGTAATTTGCCTCAAAGCAAAAGTACTTCCAATCTGCACTCCTGCCGTTTTCTTTCTCTACCAAAACCGGTCGCAAATGCCCTTCACTTGACTTCAAGAGTGTTGGCTAACTTTTAGCGTACACTATCAAACACAGAGCCGAAATTGTGCGAGAGACTGCACTGTGAGTGAGAGGGGACTATGGGCACTGTAGAACCTTGTGTTTGTGTCTGTACTTGTTCCTAGTAGTTCCTAGTCACCAAGTACTTGTTCCAAGTACTTTTACATTACATTACAAACACTTTTGACCAAAGCACATTCAACAATGAAGATATTCCCCAAACAGTGAAAGAATAATAAACATTCGTGCATAAACATTCGCAAATCAAGCAAAGCAACTGCTTTTAAGTGCTACAACATAAAACCAAGAGATAGTAACGCAAAGAGATAATGGAGCAAAAAAATGCATTGTGCGTATCTTCGCTGGGACATTAGTACTACATGCAGATGTTGATGGGGTTTAAGACAATGTCTGTAGAAGCCGATGCACACAAAAGGACGTGTTTCCGTTATCAGCTGAACACTTAACCTCTTCACGGCGCTGTGCTCAAGAGTTCTGCCCCGGCGTGCCGTGGAAGGGCCTCCAGAGCATTGACCCCGAGACGGACCCCAACATGACCCCGGGTAGCGTCCCCAACGGGCCCACCATCAACACCAACATTCAGGACGTGAACCGCTACCTGCTGCGGGACCGGAGTGGAGGTGAGCACCATGGACAGGGAGCTCAGGGGAGCATAGGTTCAGATGGGACGGATCTATTGTAGATCCGCACCGATTCCCAGGCTCCACGGCATCCAGGTGGGCGTTCACCTGTGTTTTAGTTGATGTGTGTTTGTTCACATTTACATGTACACTTTTGTTTGGGGTCTTTTTATTTTTTTAATCTTCTACACTTTAAACTTTCTCCACAATTGTGCCTCTTTGCAATGTATACGCCTTTCCTTTTCTGTTGATAAGCAAGCTCTCATCTGTTGGAAAGCTTCTGTTCCTTCACTTGGTTCCTTCGATCTTTTTTCATTTCCTTTATTTCTTTGTTTCTTCTGTCTTTCTACCTTTTTTCATTTTTTTTATTTGCATGGACTTAGGCTCCTCCCCCACCTCATCTCAGACCGAGGCTCTGACTCCCTCCTCTGATTGGCCAGTCAGTTCCTACTCTAGCTCGTTCAGTCTGTCGTCCCCCGAGATGGACGACGCAGGTACAAAGCTCCCCCCCCCCCCCCCCCCACGGTGAACCATCCCCTGCAAACAGGCATCTCCTCCCCTCTTAACCCTCTGACCATTTCCCTCATATGACCAACTTGTCCAACCAAGGAAGAGAGTATGAACTCCCCCCCCCCCCCCCCCCCCCCCCCCCTGTGTTTATACCCTGTGTGGTTCTAGCTTCCATACAGATGTGTAAGGTGTTGACTTCCTCTCCTGGATGCAGCATGGAATGCTCCAGAGGGAAGTGGATGTTGTTTGTCTGTTTGTATTGTTTGTAGGTGGGCTGGTGTGTGGCTACTGTTGGGCATTGACTGAGCTCTAACATGTATCCCATCCTGTATGTGTGCCGTTGTCTCTCTCCCTATCTCTCTGTATCTTTGTCCGTCTGTCTGTCTGTCTGTCTGTCTGTCTGTCTGTCTGTCTGTCTGTCTGTCTGTCTGTCTGTCTGTCTGTGTGTCTCTCTCTCTCTCTCTCTCTCTCTCTCTCTCTCTCTCTCTCTCTCTCTCTCTCTCTCTCTCTCTCTCTCTCTCTCTCTCTCTCTCTCTTTCCCCCCCCCCTCTGTCTCTGAGTGTCTCTGTCATTTTGGCCTCAAGGAGAAGCCCTGTCGTGGTTGTTTGCCTTGTGACGAGTTTGCTCACAAACACAAATACACACATCACATCCTCTTACAAACTGTGTTTTTGGGGAGGCAGAATTCGCAATCAGTGTGTTCAGACCTGGTGTAGATATATGCACACAGTGAGCAGCCACACTTGGTAGGCCAATGCCCATTTCCATAACCACTCACAACGGGAATTCTGCTTTACTAACCCTTTAATCATGTCAAAAAATATTTCTGAAAATAATACTTATTGTTGATGTGGAAGTCTTTACATTACAATGTTGGCGACAGCATATTTGTATGAACGTCCATGGCAATATTTCCTGGAGTGGGATCAACAAATTAGGGCTGCTGGATTATTGGAAAATCTGAATCCATGATTATTTTGGGCAATATTTTAATCACGATTATTCAATCGATTATTTTTCAGCTTGAAAACATTTCTCAGATTTCTCTCCAGAAAATAACGTTGTAACTGAGAACTCTGAAATTTCCCCTTAAAAAAATACACAAAATGTTCAAATAGAAGATGTTGACATCGGAAATAATGTAAATATTGGCATCCAGCTGTTCCGCATTTGTATAAAACAATGAATGAAAAAAAAAGAATACGTGGGATACAACAAATGCATCCCAACCTTTTGATGCATCTTGTTTGTCGGTCGCTTTAGTTTAAAAGCATGAAATGTGGTCATTGGTCGGTTGTCTCTCCCCGATGCCAACCCGCTACCTTCTCCTCCCTCCAGGTAAGCTGCCGGACATGAAGTCCACCTGGTCCCCGGGGGCCATCTCCAACAGGGAGGCCACAGGCTCGCTGTCCCACGAGCTGTGGAAGGTCCCCCATGGGCCCCGCAACTCTGCGGCCCCCTCGAGGCCCCCGCCCGGCCTCACCCACACAAAGCCCCCACCCTCGGCCCCATCGTCCTCCACCTGGGGGGGCAACTCCCTAGGACTGGGACAGTCCTGGAGCTCCTCCTACACCTCAGGTAACACAGCCTGTCGCACACCTCCCCGGTTCCCAGGGGCCATTTTGGATCTGTTTCCGAGTGATGAAACTGGCTTACCACACCCACACACAATCCACGCTCCACCTGTGATTCTCAAAGTAGGCCTTGTAAAGATATCTCAATATGGAATTATATTTTGGAAAAATTAACTCAATATCGATATATTTTTCCAAAAAAATTTATGTAAAAAAAAATTAATAAATATCGATTCAAGTCATTTTCAGTCCTAGTAAAATTAGGATTTTTGTAACCATTTTCACACCATTGTATTTTCTTATAATATTAGGTAAGCTAAGGGAATTAGGTTAATGGTAACCGTATGTGACAATAAATAAACCGCTATATCATCCAATCCAACCATCGCTAGCACTTGGCATCCTCCAATCTTAGTGTGAAAGAAACAAAGTGAAGCAGATCGTTTCTGGGTATTTCTGTTGACCCTGGATGTGGTTCTCTCGGTCTCTCTCAGCTGGTAACACCTGGAGCACAGACAGCTCCAGCAGAGGCAGCAGCTGGCTGGTGCTGAGGAACCTCACGCCACAGGTACTGGCCTTCCTTCATTAGGTCTGGGTCCTACCTCCATCACATAGCCTCATCCATTCATTAGGTCTGGACCCCTCCCTCCATCACATAGCCTCATCCATTCATTAGGTCTGGACCCCTCCCTCCATCACATAGCCTCATCCATTCATTAGGTCTGGACCCCTCCCTCCATCACATAGCCTCATCCATTCATTAGGTCTGGACCCCTCCCTCCATCACATAGCCTCATCCATTCATTAGGTCTGGACCCCTCCCTCCATCACATAGCCTCAACCATTCATTAGGTCTGGACCCCTCCCTCCATCACATAGCCTCATCCATTCATTAGGTCTGGACCCCTCCCTCCATCACATAGCCTCATCCATTCATTAGGTCTGGACCCCTTCCTCCATCACATAGCCTCATCCATTAATTTCAAAGGGCTCCGCCACATTACTAGTGATTGACTCTGGCCACCTTAAACCGGCTTACATTTTCAACATTCCCATGCCGGGTTGACAGAGAGCTTCTGGCACGCTTATTCCACGTTTCAAAGAGACATCGCAGCAAAGTATCCTTTTCTTGAGAAACCATAGCAGATTTACTGGACAAATTTTACTGTTTTCAATGCTACTTAATTGATTCATGCATCCCGTGTGTGTGTGTGTGTGTGTGTGTGTGTGTGTGTGTGTGTGTGTGTGTGTGTGTGTGTGTGTGTGTGTGTGTGTGTGTGTGTGTGTGTGTGTGTGTGTGTGTGTGTGTGTGTGTGTGCGTGCGTGCGTGCGTGCGCGTGCGTAGATCGACGGCTCCACCCTGCGCACGCTGTGCATGCAGCACGGCCCGCTGATCACCTTCCACCTGAACCTGACGCAGGGCAACGCCGTGGTGCGCTACAGCTCCCGGGACGAGGCTGCCAAGGCCCAGAAGTCCCTGCACATGTACGTCTCCACCGGGGGCCCCCCCCCGGAGGCACCGCCGCCACACCCTGAAGCACGCCCCCCCCCCCCCCCCCCCCCCCCCCGTGTGACCTCTGTTAACCCTTTGTGCTCCTAGGTGCGTCCTGGGCAACACCACCATCCTGGCGGAGTTCGCCGGGGAGGAGGAAGTGGCGCGCTTCTTCGCCCAGGGCCAGTCGCTAGGGGCGACCACCAGCTGGCAGGCCAACCCTTCCGGCAACGCCAACCAAGCGCGGATGGGCGGCGGCGGTGGCCCCGCCCACCCCATCGGACACCACGCGCCCCACTGGGGCCACCACAACAGCTGCAGCGGAGGTAACGGGGCCGGAGGCCTGGGCGGCGGGGGGAGCAAGGCGGGCGGAGGTGACATGCTGTGGGGGGGCGGCGGGCCCCAGTACTCCAGCCTGTGGGGGCCCCCCGGCGGCGGTGAGGACGGACAGGTCATGGGGAGCCCCACCCCTATCAACACTCTGCTGCCAGGGGACCTTCTGAGCGGGGAGTCCATGTAAGAGCACAGAGGCCCCCTCGGGGGGGGGGGGAGGGGGGGGCCCAAACACAACGAGAGAATCCAGATAGCAAATCAATGTGGAGATAATCAGTGTGGAATCCGTCAATCGGGAGCGAGAGGGGAAGACCAGGCTGTCCCCGGAGACCCTGCACCTCGTCTCTCTGTTGAGATCGGCGCTCCTTTTGATTTCAGTGTCGGAAATATATCAAGTGTAAAATGTTACGTCTTTTTTGTGTGTGTGTGTGTGTGTGTGAATCTCAGAGGGTGGTTACTTTTCTCAGTGTTCACTCTCTCGAAAAGCAACAGGACAGCTAGTCTCAACCTGGGATAACTCTTTTTTGCAGTAGTGCAACTGTTTTCGGACAACTGTTCTCTTGACATTTGCGCCGTGTTTTAACCTAACATAAATGTCGATGATACGTGCTGCCATCTAGAAAACTTGACAACCGCCAGTCCGCTCAGCCTGCCCCAATCAGAACGGTTCTAGAGCTCGGCGCCACTCCGGACTATAAGTGGCGCTCTTCTCTCAGTACTATTTACTAGCCTTAACCTCTAATGACCCCCTCCTCCCAATGCCCTTTCTGACCCCACTCGGACCTCGGACCTCTCAAACCATGCTCAAACTATGTGTTGAAAGGGAAAGATGCAACTCCCTTCGCGCCTTGTTTGAAGCCATTTCTGTTTGGTTGGGTTGACTTTGACTTCCTTGGTGGAGAAGAAGAGGGAAAAGGAAACGCAAACAAAGCAAAAACACTGCAATTGAAGTAAAGGTCAAATGTGTCAACTTATTTGTGCTCAGCGGTGGGTTAAGCTTTTCAAATGTAATCATTATCGCTGGCTGGTGTACGTACGCGCGGGTCAGCACCAATCAGCCTAACGAACCACTGCTCTCCTACTATAAACCAACTCTACGACCCCGCCCATCCGCCACCTACCTGGGATCCCCATACCCCCGACTCAGCTGACCAGTCGAGCTGAACCCCCAGGCGGCGAGCGACCGGGTGGGGGAAACGTCTGTTGCAGCAGGGGGCGCTTTCCTCCACCGTGTAAAGTGATCTGCAATACAAGCCACAGACTCTACCGTCCAAGTACCAACACACCCCGCAGAGAGGAAACACACAAACGAAAACCCAGTTGGACGCATGTATATCGATGCATATCCGACAGGACGCTGGAGGATCCCAGAGTCTGCCGGAGAGCCTAGGGTCCATGTCTAAATTGCTGGGTCCCACTTGGTGTTACTGTGCGAGGCGAAGAAGCTTGAGACCGATGCCTCCTCAAACGGTTCTGTTCGGTTGTGACACAACGGACATGGTCCACTTTCCTCAGCAAGCCGCCGGTCCTCACTAGTGACTATTGCGGTAAAGTGTGTGTGTGTGTGTGTGTGTGTGTGTGTCTGTGCGTGTGTGTGCCTGTGTGTGTGTGTGTGTGTGTGAGAAAATATGTATGTTTAGAATGGTGAAAAACAAATTTGAGGAAGTTGTTGTCTGTATTACCAAGACGACGAAAGAGGCATTCATTTTATTTAGTTTTGTGTTGCCTGTGTTTTCTTGGTACCATGGTGTAATGAACTCTAAAGAGGTGTTTATCATAGCACTTAGCAACCTTTAATGCAAACAAATCAGTAGAGGTGAGAATGGACACTGGCAAACAAAAAACGACATAAAAAAAAGAAAGCGTTCTCATAAAAAGCAATCTGCTCAGTGACTTTTCTGTGTACTTATCGTTGAACCTTTACGAGGATGTGGAGAAAAAAAATATTTCTTTGTGTATTTTCTTATTTTAGATTTAGTCCTTTCCTCCCTCGATTCGGTGGGACCAGGAAGGATGTAGAAAGAGAAGAGAACCTGTAGCAAAGTTGGAATGAATACAACAAACCCAAACAAAAGACCGGACTTGCATTCTGTGCGGAGCACTCCCGGGTCATCTTTGATTAGATCAGTGAACATCACGTTTCCTGACTTTAAAGTCTCCTTTAGCCTTTGTGTCCAGGATGCCCGAAGGGTCCCTTCCCACCAATCCTGCAAGGGGGTATGTTAGCCACCTGTGTGTGTGTGTGTGTGTGTGTGTGTGTGTGTGTGTGTGTGTGTGTGTGTGTGTGTGTGTGTGTGTGTGTGTGTGTGTGTGTGTGTGTGTGTGTGTGTGTGTGTGTGTGTGTGTGTGTCCTCCAGAAGGCCCCATGCCAGCGTGCCTGCCCGCTGGGGACCGCTGGCCTACCCGTATTAAAACTACTATCATACCACCTCTGCTACTGCTGCTGGGGCAGAGTCTGTCCTCAGCAAACCTGTGTCTATCTCCCTCTCCTCTGACTCTCTCTCTAACTCTCATGCAAGAATCACTTTAGCCAGAGGTAGAGGATGTCCGACATTTCCTGGTTTCACTTATGGTGTCGTGTTTTATTAACAATATATATAGTTATCCGTTTAGAATTTCATCCACTTGTTTTGCCGTAGTTAATGATGATTACTGCGTTGTTGCGCCTCTGACATCGAGGGCCCGTTGACAGGCAAGTGTTTGAGTGTGGCGTGTGTGTGTGTGTACGTGGGATCTCATGTTCAGAGATTAGGCCTTGCCCCTTCTTGGGAATGGAAGGGAGAGAGGTAGTAATTCTGTGTGTGTGTGTGTGGGTTTGAAACAAGTCAGCCATTCTACTCCCCCCAGTCCTGCCACTGCTCCACCAACACTACCATGTATCAGGGTGTCACCGTGCCAATTCCTCCCCCACACACACACAGACACTGGTGCTGTTGTTATTATTATTATTATTATTATTATTATTATTATTATTATTATTATTATATGTCCTTTATAAAGAACTGTGGGAGCGCTCGGGACAGACTGCTGCCCTCTGTTTCTATGCAATAACCAGAAGGTTGAGGGTTTGACGGCCATCGTGATGTATGCGAAGCTCCACCGGGCCCCGACCGAGACCCACCGCTCACACTCCAGCCCCTCCCCACCCTCCTTGGCCGGCTGTACTTTATGTGGAGGGAACCTCTTTCTTTGAGCAACGACCACACCCCCTTCACTCCCAACCTTTTGGGGTTTTATGAGATGGGATTAGTGCTTAACGGAGAGGGAGGGGTGGACATGGGAACAACACTAAGCAGGGGCTTGACGCAGAAGCTGTATGCAATAACAACTTGTCTGCAGATACATCTCCTTCCATTTTTCCATACGTTACATCTGTGGTAGAATCATTCTGTTGATCCTACATCTTCCCCCCCTGTGTTGTTGTCGTTCGGCGGGTGGTGGGTGGGGGTTCTGCTCCAGCAGATGGCTAGGAAGGGGGAGGTTTGCTGGCCTGGCCGAGGACAGCCTCTTGGCGCCGGTCTTAATTAATAACAGGGCACCGAGACAGCTGGGAAAGCAGTGGTAGGTAAGAGTTAAGATGTTTTGGGTATGATTCCTAGTGTGGCTGTGGCTGTGTGAGTGTGGGCTGTTGACGCGCTAAAAGGGTCACAATTTGGTACATCTTTTTTAAGAAACCGAAAACATGAGATAAAAAAAAAAGTTATTGCGATGATTTTGACAGACAAAAAAGCAACCTTATTCTTAAGTGTGCCTGCGCTGTACACTCTGCGTGTTCTCTTCATCTAGCTCGGCTCAAAGGGCCCTCTTCAGGGGCACCTCTATTCACAGCGTTCACTTCTGACCTCCGAACTATAGGGGGCGCCAGCTAACTTAACAGGGGTACACTTCCTTAAATCAGCAAGACCACATGGACGGACTTCATGTTTGGTACCATTTCGGGAACATGCCCTCTCTTCCAGTCGCGGGAGAAATTCAACCCAACAATCACTAATGCCTGTTCTTGTCTGGGGTTTTTTGTCTCTGGAATCCCTTTTTCTTCTCGCTTTCTTTCTCTCCCTCCCTCTTCCGACTGGTCTTGATCAGGGACTGGCGAGTATGCAAGGTGCTGTGTACCCCCCCGCCCCCCCCCCGCTTCTCTCACCCATCCCAACGCTCTCCGTCTCTATGATCTACCTGTCAAGGACAATGAGTGTTGGAAGGAAGTGGTCTTTTTTTGTGTTGTTCTCGTGAACTTGGACTGAAATGCAACTGGAGTTCGATTGATAACCGTGCTTAGGAGAGACGCATACAAGATTTTTCGAATGACAAATAATTAAACATAAAAATGCGAAGGCCTGGCTCTTTTATGCACATGCTAGTTTGTACATGTCTACAATCAAGAGTCATTTAAGCAGTGTATTGTGTGTTCGGCTAGAACTGTCTTAGTCTGATTTAATATTTTCCAATGCCCCATCGGCTCCCAAAACCTTCTGGCCTGACTTCTCCCTAATGCTTTGTATCTTTTTCCCATTTCCCAGACATAAACATAAACATATCAGAATAATAAAAAAACAAAAACATTAACTAATACTTGAATCAAAAGAAGCGCCAATAATGTAATGTGAACACTTTTTAAAGTGATTTTTTTTCTTTTTGTCTCATTCATACGTCAAGAGATTTTTCTAACAGCATTGGTTCAGATTAAACAACCATTGAAATACAAGCATTGTTGGAAAAACAAAGATTTAATATTAAGGCAATTGGACATCTGATGTATTAAAGCAATTTGACATCTGATGTTGTTGTGTGTTTGCACAAGTTTGCTTGGTGTGTGTGTGTGTGTGTGTGTGTGTGTGTGTGTGTGTGTGTGTGTGTGTGTGTGTGTGTGTGTGTGTGTGTGTGTGTGTGTGTGTGTGTGTGTGTGTGTGAGAATATCAAGGGTTTTGAGCCTGTGAATTTGGCGGACATGGTTCCCACTGTGTATTTTTAATTTGAGTAGGTTATCCTAGGATTTTTTTTGAGCGTGTCTGTTCATTGTTTCATTTGTTTTGCTTGTTGAAAAGTATATTCCAATGTTGGTCGTCATTAGCCTATAGCGTTGCACGGAGTGGCTGACCCAGCCCCCTCCTTAGCCAATCGAACAACCCGATCCAAGTATGGGGGCCGGGGAGTAAACAGGCCGGGACACTTCACGTGTAAATGTTTACTCAAGGACTAAAAATGTAAGTGTGTTTGAAAAAAATATCTGTAATATGTTTATCTACCTTAGTGGCTTTCATCTTGGAATAATCCGAGATGAACCGGATCATATATATTGAGTATTGCACCATTTTCTTTCAGACTCTAAAAGAAAAAAAAAGAAACAGAAAAATCTTTTTTATAGATACACAGAAAATGCAACAAAAAAAAGTATTTTGCTGACCTGTGGCCATGGTCTGATGTGGGAGGTTAGCACTGTTTTTGCTGCGATGCAAAGCATAGTCGCGGTTTGAAATGGAAGGACAAGACATCGGACTGAGTTTTGGAACCTTCCAGAGCTCTTCAGAGGGTGCCTATTTTTATTTTTTTTAACTTTTATTTCTTTCTTGATTATTGGGGGTTGTTAGCTTTGTTTCAGTTTCTACGGAGGTTCAGTCCTCTAGCATTTTTAGTTTTCCTTCTCTCAAGGCCACCAAACCGTTTACACCAAACACTTTATTTCCTGGTGTTTTTTACAATAAAATGAAAAAATTGAATAAAGATTAAGCAAAATGATACTATGGGAACTTATAAAAAAATTGAAAAGGACAAATGCTTCCATTTATAAAGTACAACACAACGCTTTGCATTATGAAGACTTATTGTCTTTAGGAGCTCTGGGATGGAACAGTGTCGCCATGTTCTGTTTGACCTTGGGCTGCTTTGTTCTGTCAATGTTGATTTTTAAGGACTATCTGAAAGCCTGTCATTTAAATGTTGATATATGAATATATTTTGTTCCTTTTTATTTTATTCATTTTGAAAGAAGACATAATTGCTCACTATCTTGCACACACAAAAAAAGTGGATTTCGTCTCAGGAAGGCTGAGTTTCCAGAGTACTGACTCCACGCCATTTTAATGTAAGTTTTTACAAGTGAATATAACAATTTAAAAAAAGTTGATACGAAAAATACAAATTGTAAGCACTGAAAGTTATGGATTTCAGAGGAAAGAAGTTCTCTTTGTTTTCTAAATCCGTAGCAGTTACATATTAACCAAATAATGGACTTTAATGAAAATGGAGTGCTTTATATATAAATCTATATATTAAAAATTGCTTTACATTTACAAAAAAAAAGTGGTCAATGATTTTGATTGTGAAAGAAAAAAGTGAATAACATGCAACATTGCTGTTTGAATCTTTATTGTATTTTATTATGAGGTCCCGACCTGACTGAATCAGGAACATTGTGCATTACTCTCTTTCTCGCTCTCTCTCGCTCTCTCTCTCTCTCTCTCTCTCTTATATTTATATATATATATGGCGGGTATTAGACAATAGAAACATTCGAAACCATTTTTGTGAATGCTTTTGGTGGGTCTTACTTGCAGGATCGTTTTTTATTTGTAACCGACTGGTTTCAAAAGATCACAAATCTATGCACAAAGTTTTGGGGCGCTGATGAAGGTGTCGTTACCTACTTCTCTGTGACCCATGTATTTTTTGCTTTGTCTTGTGGGGTGGGGGGAGGGGTGTCCAATGTATTGTGTTATCCTAAAGTGGTGGGTGGACTGCGGAGGTCTTTATCGATGCAGATGTTGGAGCCTGCACCACCACTTCCCTACTCCAACTTCCTCCCCCCACAACTATGTACCGCTACATCACCATGCTGTGTATTTCTTACAAAAAAACACCAATGAGCATCTTAGTCTAGAGCACTGTGGGATTCGAACCCATCAGGGGTGTATCTTGGTTCAATTGTGTTTTTTCCTTCTGTCCCTTGGACCCTTTTATTCAGTTAAAAGTATTTTGGTTGGGTGGGGGGGGGGATTAGGGCTGTGTTGCATTGTTTTTCATGTTTATGAAATGCTAAGGAAAGATGTCTGTACTGAGATTAAATGAAAGTTCCGTGGCTTGTAATGTTTTATTTTACTCTCTGTATATCTTTCTCCTCATAGAATGTGATTGTTAAATGACATGCACCGGAAAAAAAATGAAACAATGGTTTTAATAATCAATGGCGCTTCTTTCAAATATTAATAAAACTGCAGTTTTTTACTTGGCTGTTAAAGATGAACTTGTCGTCCGTCTGATTTTAATCAAAGCTTTGCAGGCGTAGCACGTTTCTGTGAAATATATGTACCTTTCATCATGGGCCCCAAGCTATTGTTTTTACATGAAAGCTCTTGTACGATCTACTTCCTCCATCCTCCTTCCTGTTGTTGGTTCGCTATCACCCTCTTGGAGACTCCTATTTAGCCTTTAGAGGTCAGGCAGGAAGAAAGATGGCAGAGCAGCCTAAGCTTAAAGAGCATGGATGTATAAAAGTAAGTTAGGAGGTTCAGAGCATTGGAGGGTGTGTGATCTGCCGGGGACAGGCGTAGTAGTTGTCCTCCGCCTGCCTGATGCCGAGGTTGGAGTACACAGGGAAGGCTGTCTCCATGTGTGAGGTGCTCATGGTGATATTCTGGGGGCTTCCTGCGCCCCGCCTCTCACTCTTGCTGTTCATTTCCTCGTAGATCGGATGAGGCGGCTGTGGTTTCTGACGACACCTCGCCCTCATCTGTGAAAGCAAACAGACTTCACAGCCGGAAACTTTTGGTTTTGACGTTTCTAACGGCACCGCATTATTGTCTACACTCTAATGAAAGACTATATATGTACTCATTTTGCAACTGGCAAAACTTAAACCATGTGTAGCCATAACATATACGTTAGCGAATGTTATAATAGGATATCATGCGTATCTTATGATAAGACTCTTTACCTTTACTCTTTTCTCTTTAAGGTCTCCTTTAACACTGCAATAACACTTATTACATGCTTATTAACCAAAACGACCTTCTGAACATGTTACAATATTAGACAACATAGACATGAATCCACCACAGGCATCAGTCAAAAGGAAGTCAGTGGTTTCCTCTAGCGTTGCCATGCTTGCAGTCGGTTATGAGTCTGGTCACTCACCCATCTCTTTCTCGCTAGCCAGGTAGACATCAGCAGCAGAAGTACTGTAGCAGCAAAGATGCTGTAGAGCAGGGATGTGTACTTACTAGAGCACTGGTGGCACTGCCTATCTGCATGATGACAACACATATATATCAAAAAATAAGGGCATTAGAAATAGGCGTACATACTGTACTTTCAATAAATTAACACAAAATTAATTAAACTGGTTGGCCAAATACAAAACGTGTGTGTCTGTGTTTTAGGTGTTTTCCTGAAGTGTGTGTGTGTGTGTGTGTGTGTGTGTGTGTGTGTGTGTGTGTGTGTGTTGACCACTCACCAGTCCCCTCCACCAACAGAAGCACCTGTGGACAGGTGAGGAGGCTGCGGTCCGAACCGTTGGCCGTGGAGCTGCTTGTGAGCTCCAGGTTGTACAGCCCCGTGTCCGAGGGCTGCAGGTCGGTCAGGGTAAGGTTGACCCACCACGCGCCCAACCCCCCAGACGCCACGACCAGACGTCCCCAGAGCCGGAGGTCTAGTTCGAGGCTGGGGCTGGAGTCCGCCCACACCGATAGCAAGGTGGTTTGCTGACCCGGGACGCCAGGGTACAGGCGGGACAGCTTGAAGCCTTTCAGAGAGCTAGCGGGCCCCTCAGGGGGACAGGAGAAGTCTGTTGATTGCCCCTCTGTCCTGTGGATGAACAGCACCTCTGCAAAGACTGGGGCAGACGGGGAGGCGGAAGACAATTTGGACTTTACATCCAACAGAGCGATGCCAAGATATCCCTCCAAGGTCGATAGGAGGAAAAAAATTGTCCTTTGACTTAAACCTTTTCCTGTTCTTCTACTTTAAAAAAAAAAAATCAATTCCAAAAAGAAGTTAAATAATTATGGCGATGAACATGCAACATTGATGATTTAATGTTACTCTTTTCATTACCATGTTTTTTTTTCCGTCAAGTTTATCAAAATAAGAAGTGTGGCTCTTTATGATCAATAAGAAAACCATGTGGATTAGCCTGTTTAAAAATAAGAAATGTGCAATCTTACCAACAGCTGTCTTCATGAAAAAATATATCAGACACACAGACCATTTCTTCATGGTGGCCGAAGTTAAAGTTGGTGGATAAAGCTGACTAAATATCCCTTCTAGCTACACTGTTGTCTCTGTTATGCTGCATAATACTGCAGTACTGATGGTTGGTTGCTCTACTGTTCTTCTCTATCTCGAGACAGGATGAAGGTTCCAAGCCCATTGGCCCCCCAGGTGGAGAGGAAGCGTGAGTGAACTAAAGAACCGTCTTACACGGTTATAGGGAGGGAGACAGAGGCTGAGGCCGACCTCTGAGTGCGTGGCTGGCTGGCTGTGGTTAATCAGTTAAAATGCCTGTTATGAATGTTTTTTGCAACAGTTCAGATACCAGAAAGCCATTAGCTCTAGTGAAGCTATCCTAAAGCTCTTTATCCCACTAAACAGTGGGACAAACTAGGTCTACTATTTGGATGTCAAACCATGACCCAACTTGGACGTCATATTGATGTTCAACATTTCACCTTTGAACTGGGTACATTTTTGGACGTCATTTGGACGCCTATGACAGTTGCAGGAAATGTATACATGATCCAACTGTTCAATCCGTTGTCGGAGTGACGTCTTTTCTGTGTCATTATTGGTCGTCAAATTTCGGTCCACAAAAGGGTATTTTTTGTAACTCGGGGGGGGGGGGGGTTGGACAAGGCATGCCATGTTCTTTCCTCGTCTCATGATAGGTGCTATTAGACGAAAAAAACCGAGGGGCTCCCTACTTAACACGGGCAGATAGCCTACTCTTTACTAAAATGTATTTGTTATCCCAATGCAACAGCCAAAGCGGATGAAAATACCTAAACATCACAACATTGTGTAGCCTAGTCCTAGCAAGGAAACTGACATTTCGATACTCTTATGCTTCGATTTGCTTAGATATTAAGTTTCTTAATATATCAAGACCAGACATTTACAAATTAAATTTCATCATCAGTGTTTAGAACTACAGTAACACGGTTATGTGCAAGAACAACAAGTCATTTATGATTCGAGATTAAATCGTTTTGTTTACCTTCGACTCTTGCAACAGGAGAAATCGTAGCTTTCTCAAATCGTTGCCGAGCATTGATTCACCGAGCAGCAGCACCGCGGTGTTTGGGTAAACCGCTCTAATTCACCCGTGCAGAAAAAGATTTGGGCCGCACGGGGGGGCCAGAGACATGTCTACAGGGCCCGTGTAGAACCCCCATTGGATATAAATAACCCAACCCAAATTGTGAGCAAAGAATTTTCATAAACTCTTTGGCGGAGATTCACAAAAACAGGACTTTGACCTGTTTTTTTAATGATCTTATTTTAGGAAGTAACAAAAAATTCTGTTATTCCTTCTCTGCTCCAAGTGTCCATCTCAGGAGCCTCAACGGGTATTGAGCCGTTAGCATTCCATTGGAGCACTTGTAGGGGGTTGCCACCGGGTTCTTCAAAATGCTTACATCCATCTAGTATGTAGCATGTAGACGTCAAAAGTTATGTTTTTTGGTCAACTTTATTTCAACAACATAATACATTGACATTACTTTTGAATAGTTTAGATGCGTCACAATCAAACATCCTTTTTTACACTGACTATTTTACAGGTCACAATTTTACTACATTATTTTACAAATTAGCACCAGATCTGTTACTTTGTGTGAATTACAATTGTAAAATGTGACTTCAAAAACATACAAACACTAATGTACAACTCTCTCAAACACACACATAAATAACCAATGTATACAAGTCCTAAAACCAATTATAGTATAATTTGACTTCATTGTTATTTATAAGAATATTTTATTGTTTTTACAGTGAACTTTAACATTTGAGCTTTAATACAAAGTGTACTGTGTGGAAGTGTACTCATTGGTCTTAACCTGTGGCTTAAAAAAAACACTTAAACTTAACTTAACACTTCCTTCACATGAACAGTTGCAGCTGATGCCAGCTAAAGGAGAACAGAGCTTAAGGGTCCAGGTGTTCAGGGGAAGTCCCCGGCCAGATGCTGCAAGGTGTCCCGGGAGAGACCCAGGTGGATAAGGTCGAGGTAGTGCAGAAACCTAAAGCATAAGAAACAATAATATGAATCAATGTCTTTTTGAAACCGTGAGCGGGCTGAGATTATACATTTGTTTGCTGTGCTTGTATTTAGGCTTCTTCTGCATCTGTTACACTTTAACATACATGCATTTTAAAAAAGCAACACGTTTCCTTTACCTGGGTTTGCTCATCAAACCGCCTTGATTTGCTAAACCTGGGTTCCTTTTAGTCCCCACACGGCATCCGAGATAAGCACTATTCCACTTCTTGCACACAGACAAACGTTCTTAACAGCTAAGGTCACGCAAACACATCTTAGTCCACAAATTAATAGTCGATTTTCAGTGACACTATCCAGAAGAGAAACTTTGGCTGAGCCAAATGCATATTTCTGAAGACAATAAGTAAGATTGTGTCATGGTCCAGACCCCAGCAGCTTGTTAACTGGAGCTCACCTTCGTTTCACCTTTCCTTGTTCCTTAAGCTGCTCGGCTCTGCAGATGGTGCGTAGGGTGGGGAGGTATTCCAGGGAGAGCTGGGGTCTGCTGCCCAGCGTACTAAACACTCCCCGGGACAGTAGCAACAACTCCATGCACTTCTGGAGCAGCCTGGAACACAGACACAAACAATAGTTTGGTATAATAGTGCGATCTTAGAAATATTGTCCATTGGATACACATTTTTTATGATTTGATATAAAAAATATATGAATTATATTTATCGGCGCGTCAAGAAGGCTGCCTCTATTTAGAAAAACATGATGAACTGTCATCGTATTCATTGTCATCACAAGTACAAAAAGTTATCCTGTACGTGAAAGACCTGATCAGATTGAACATGTAAAGATGATAAAAAAAGGATGCATCTCTAATATAGAAAGATGGGTTTGGCCCAAGAGCAATTCTTCTAACAGTAAAACATATACCAAGTAAACGTCATTGATTAGCACAGCAGAGGACACATGGACTCACTTTGGTTGGCAGGGAGGATGAGGAGTGAGGCTGAACCCTCTCTGATGGTCAGCCACTGGGAGGCTGAGCTCCAGCCCCGCCTGCTCCCCGAGCTCTCCTCCTCCCAGGGCCTGGGACTCTCCCTGGGCCTCAGTCAGACCTGCCCGGCACCTCTGGAAGCTCATGGACTCCACGGCGGCCTGGATCTCCACAGCCCGCTCCGCTTCCCTGCTGCCGGGCCCGGGGTCCTCCAGCCTGGCTTCGTCCACCATGCCGTCCTTCACCTGCGCCGGGCGCTGTGCGACGCACGGGCCCCGTCCCCGCCCTCCTCCGACGCCCCCCGTCGGTGAGCAGGCATCCATGAAGGACATGTCCTCCAGGAAATCGGCGATGGCGGCGAGGCCGTGGGAGACGGGCCCGCTGACGGCTCTCTGCTGGGGGGTCAGAGGTTCGTTCCTCCGCCTCTGGGGAGGCTGAAGGGGGTCCAGAGCCCCTGATGCGCAGACCGCCTCCACCTCGCACGGCGCAGTGACCGCAGGCTCGGCCAGAGAGAGGAAGTCGTCCTCCGAGTCCGAGTGCAACGGGTCCTTCTTGGCCAGCCTCTTGTGCTTCCTCATCCTCTGCGACACTTTGACCGGACTGCCGTCGTTTAGGGCGTCGCCCAGCTCGGCCGCCTTCAGGGCCTTTGAGGGGAGCGTCGGGGCCTCAAAGCGTTGACGGGCAGAGGTGCCGGACAGGGCCGTTGGCCCCGGTCGGGGTTGGCTTGGTGTCAGCAGGGGTGTCACTGGGAGCCGGGTGACAGGCAGCGGGAGGAGGGTGTGCATGTTTGAGTAGAGCAGGTCCACCCTGCGGCGCCGGCAGTCCGCCACCAGCTCCCAGCAGGCCGCCGTCTCCTTCTGAGGACAAAACACATTTAAAAAACATTTCATTTAACACCATAAAGTTCAACTATAGGCGAGGGCCCATACCCAAGGAAAATCTGCCAGAAAAACTTGTACAGAAATCGGTCCTAAATGTGAGTGTGAATAAGGCTCATGGTAACACACACACCTCAAACTCACACACACACACGTTTCAATAATTTAACTAACAGATCATTTCCAGAACCTTCAGACAGAACGAACAAATGTGAAATGAAGCATCTTAAAATGTTGTGCGGCCCTTTTAACTAAAGCTGTAACAAACTAAGAAAACCATAATAGAAAGGATTTTCTCTGGTCAAATGTAAAATCCGATAAATTAATTTAAATAGATAAGAAATGAGCAATGTAGTTTTAAATAATGAATGCGTAATAATCATGAAACCGTCAAACTGGGTTTTTCCCTCAGACTATAACCGTACCATCAGTATCTATAATCGTTGCATCCCTAGTCCCGACTATAACCTCATAAAGTTTACTATAATTTGCATATAACTATCCACTTCTCTTATACACAGTGAAATAAAATGTGGAAGTTATTAGTCAATAGACATTTTATATTATTTTCATTCTCTTGCATCGATTACTATCCTGTACTTGCTGCTGTGGCCCATGAACCCGCCTGGGATCAATACAGTAGTGTCCCAGCTTACTTTGAGCCGGTCCTGGACACTGCCTTGGGGCTGGACGTTCACGAGGCCCAGCATGCTCTCAGCACAGCCCGTGTCCCACAGAGGGAGGTCTGGTGGGCCGCTGCCGCCCAAGGAGGACACACACGCTGGCTCCTTGATTCTCAGTTCTGCTTTTGTAGCCGACACAGGAAAGTACACTAAATCAGACAAGACAGTTATGAACGTCTTATTGAAGTCATGGACAGCAGATACTGAGTCAGACCTGGTTTTCATATTTAGTCCTTGATCGTCGAGATAGTCATGGTATTAAAATGAATGCCGTTTCATTATATAAAAAAAACGTGATATTTCTTTATGTGTAGGGTCAGATTTTTCTTTTTGTTGAAAGCAGTATACAAAAACTCTACTAATAACCTGTACATCCAAGGTCATCCTGACACTACGATAGCAACAAGTAGACATTTTAACATTTTGGTTTCCAAAATGACAGTGTCAGAACAACCAACCACAGCGCTCCCAGAGAGATCCAGAGATGACTAACCAATGCCATCCAACTGATCTGATTGTTGGGCTCTGTGACGCCTCCCAGTGCTGCAGGTCCAGAACTGCAGCTGCAGCAGGCTCTGTCTGATGTCACCGTTATTGAGGCTGAGTAGGGTGGATACATCCTGGGCGTCTGTCCTCATGTCCTCCGTCAGGCACAACAGACGTAGGTAGCTGCTCACGTTTACCTGCCAGCAAGCAGAAAAGAATTGTGTTTAGCAAAGAATTATACAACCCATGTTTTGAGTTTCAAAATGATGTGGGCAGGATGGTCTTGTGGTGGTTTGAGTGTTAAGGCCCAAGCACACGGGATGCAAATTAATATTCTTTAAATGTCGGCGTCCAAAATAGGCTGGAGTACATGATGTGTGCTTTGCCCCGTTAAAAACGATTTGATTCGATTACAAATTCAAGGCAAATTCAGGCTGTGCACTTTGGCCTTCAAGATGACCAGCTGAAATATTCTTGGTGCGAACCCCAATGGCTGGAGACTGCACAATCCGTATCTGCCCATAATAGCATTCATTATATCTGAATTCCCTGCATGTCACTTCACCCAAGAGTCTAGTAAATTACTAAATGCTATTTGGTTTGGAAGGCACACGTTCCTACTCTAACAATGGAAGAGAAAAACATAGTTGTAACTCTATGCAAATCGATGGCTCACCATAGAAGGCGTTGTGAAGTGAATCTCCAAGTGGCCATCAAAAATTTTGCTGAAGTGGGGATCTAAAAATGTAGAGAGTTAAACAAAAAAAAGATCACAATCTTTCAAATATTATAGAATATTTTAGGGTTTATTACATTCGACTAACGGTTTGTATCCCATCAAGATTTTCCATTTTCTTAACCCTACCTAGCCCGAAAGCCAGCAATCAGTGTTGGGACAGCAGCCTAAAACACTGCACTAAAACATCTACTAACCACTGTGGGGACAGCCGCCTAAGATACTGTACTAAAGTATATACTAATTACCATGTTCGTTACATAATTTAGGATAACTGGTTAGTAACGGAGTGACACAAGAACGAAGGTGGAGTCATTGATATTCATTGTAACTCCGATTTAGTAGCACCGGAAAAATGTTACAGGTCACACCTATAATAATGTACTAAGCCATATACTAACCACTGTGGGGACAGCAACCTAAACCACTGTACTGAACCATCTACTGACCGCTGGTAGTGAGGATGACTGGCCTCTTTGTGGTAGTCATAAACGTCTTGATGGCCGCCAGGAACCCGTGGTCCTCATCGAAGATAACGTCCACCTCCTCGAAGAGGATAAGCGAGGTGGCCGTCTTCTTGTTTTGCTCTTCGCGGCTGCTAGAAGACTCCTTACCCCCGCCGCCGGCACCCCTGGCTGCCAGGGGCGTTTTCAACGGCTCCTTCAACTTACTGGAACCGTCAGCAGGCTTCATGGATTCATTTGGAGCCGCTTTGGAGGACAGAGTAAATGGTAATGTAATCTGGTGTAATGTGTCGCTGTGTAACCAAAGTTCAATTTGGTAGAGCCGTGGCAGTAACACAGCCAGGGGTTTTGGTTCAATGCCTAACGGTGCACTGCTATCATTATTATGGTTTCAGATCAGATATGCCCTTTGCTAGCAGCAATGTTCATGCTTAAAGAAGAATTGCATCTCACCAGTACGCTGAGTCGCCTTGTTCGCAACGGGCGCCTCCTTGCTGCCTCTAGGGCGTCCCATTTTAAAGAAGCTGGCCAGGGAAGTAGGGGCCAGGGAACCCCGCTTTGCGCCCCTCGGGGACTGGGGTTGCTTACTGGGGGAGGAGACCACCCTGCGAGGAGAGTTCACCTTCCCTATGAGGGCGAGAGATATCATCTCCATCAGATCCCAAGCTATGATAATATAAATATTTAAAAGACACTAAACAAAGCATACATTTTTAATGATTATTACTATTTTGTTCATAATGTAAATGAGATAACTCGAGTATTTTCATTTTTTTAATAATTAGATGAAAACAAAGCCAACATTTCCTGTCTTGGATTAACAGAGAACAACCTATCTTGTCTAATCAACCAGAGTCAACGGTTGCTGGCCTGACCAACTGTGGTTCTTACTGGGGGACGAGCAGGGCCGGGTGTAGCTTGTGGGGCTGCTGATGCTGTTGCTGTAGCTGTTGAAGTAGGTAGGCTTGTGGGCGTTGACCCCCTGGATGTCCACCTGGTGGGACTGAGTGGCCTCCTTTAGCTGGGACAGGATAAGCCTGCCACTCCGCTGGGACGACGAGTTCACCTCAAACACCTACCGGGAGGAGGAGGAGCTCAGACACTTTCAGGGCTGCCTGCAGAGGTGCTACTAATCCAGTGGTGGAGCAGTGCCACTAGTGGATGCATGTCTGGGAAAACTGCCGTTGCTGAGCTCACCTTGAAGCCCAGCTCCTGGGCGCAGGCGTAGACGGCAGCGGTCTTGCCCACCCCGGTGGGTCCAGTGATCAGCAGAGTGTTGCACAGCATGTCCTCCTGGTCCTGGGAGGGGTCCTCGCCCCCCCAGTCCGAGTCTAGAGGACGCCACAAAAAGGACCGCTGGGTGTTAACTCTGTGTTATAAATGCCACCAGATGGGAGGGTGTTAAAGTCCTCTTGACAGTATTTTGTAATAGCTTATTTTTAAGTGTATATATGATATTTCCGTGAGTACAACACACAGCAGTACAACAATGTCATATGTGGAGAGCAGTAAAAAAGGAGCGGTAAATGTCAGGTAAAAGTAAAAAACATTAAACTGTGCTTCTCTCACCGTTGCTGATCTCTTCTGGTCTTGAATCCTTTTGCTTTTTCCCCTCCTCACGGTCAGTGCGTAGCTTCCACTCCTTCAGCCAGCTGGACGACAGACAACATAAGGCTTCACTTCAGTGTTGTCAGAGTACTCCTACTAACAGGATACGTTTCAGAACCATGACAGTGGCAACCAAGCATTGCGATTGGGGGACTCCCTGACATAGAAGGGTATGTCAGGTAAACACAAATAATTCTGAATAAAAGGATTAAAGTGTTTTTTAATGCGAAAAGCTCCAATGCCAGTCTGTGATATTTCACCACTGACAAAGCTTGTCTGTTGACTGTGCTTCAGTGACACAGTGGTACACAGAAGTATAGCTGGAAGTACAGGCAGAGGTAGAGCAGACAGAGAGAGCAGTAAGAGGTAGGGCAGTAGTAGGCAAGAGGCAGCGCAATCCATCGACTGACCCATGCAGTTTCCTGACTGAGGCGGTGTTGCCGATGACGTCGCTGGAGTTCTGAGGTTGATACTTCTCAGTCCACAGCAACTCCTCCTTCATTACATCTAGAAATATTAAAAACATAAAATAATTAACACACTTAACGCTTAACATTTCTCTGCAAGCACTCTAATTTGTATCAGAACAGGATAATATAATTTATGTGTGCTGAACTTACACTAACGGTGGACTACAGCTATACATTTTATTTTTCAATTTGGGAAAGTGTTCGACATTTTCTGTCCTCTTCATGAATACTGATGTGTCCACAACCAAAAATCATTTATCGTTTTGGGAAAAACATACAAAATCATGATCAAAACGTAATGATATTCTGACAAAGGATTGCATTAACAATAATTTCTGGTCAACCGATAAGATTGAGGCCGAGTCAGGCCTTCACGATCAGTATCGTGAAGGCCCATCCCTCAATTTGGAGGAAAGATGGACCAACTCCTTCACCTTCCTTGCCGTCGCTGCCAGCCAGAGGAGAGTCGTCCAGCACGATCACAGAGCCCTCCTGGGAAGGAGCCGGAGTAGAAGCAGTCTCCAATGCAGTTTGTGATTTCAGTTCCTGTTCCACCTCCTGCAGCTTGCATCTCTGGGCGCGGCCACCCCTGCCACGACCGCCTCTCTTGGGTTGCTCAGGCTTTGGCGTGGGAATGGCGTGCGGCTCTTCTTCCTCTGTGCGGACGGACCTCTGTTTCTTCGCCTGTTTCCCAGAGGTTTCCACTTCAGTCACCCTCTTCCTCTTCCCCCCAAACGGTACTGGTAAATGTCCTGGCATGGTTCCTGAAACGGCACACAAAAACATTTCACTTTTTGTGTTGCATTCATGTTTTTGCTTGCGACCACCACATATGGACCATGTGCTTTAGTCGAGTTTCTAGAATATAAATAGTATTAAGGTTGTATGATCGTAGTAATGGACAGAGAAATGGCAGACATATGCAAATATTTTATGTTACATCAAAAAACACATTGCATAACCCTAACACAAGGGGTCTGAATGGTATGCATAATTGTTCCGAAAATCTTCAGTATGGTCTTATTCTCCTTTTGCATGAATTACTTAATCAATGGGAGTGGCAAAGAGTTGATCAGCCTTTGGCCCTGCTGACATGTTATGGAAGCCCAGGTTTCTTCGATAGCGGCCTTCAGCTCATCTCCGTTGTTGGGTGTCGTGTCTCCCATCTTCCTCTTGATAAAACCTATAATATACATTTTCTATGGGGTTCAGATCAGGCGAGTTTGCTGACCAATCAAGCACAGTAATCCTATGGTCATTAAACCGGGTATTGGTTCTTTTGGCAGTGTGGACAGGGGCCAAGTCCTGTTGGAAAATGAAATCAGCATCTCCATAAAGCTTGCCAATAGAAGGAAGCATGAAATCCTGTAAAACGTCCTGGTAGACAGCGGCGTTGAATTTGGGCTTGATAAAACACAGTGGACCAACACCAGAAGATGACATGCCTCCCCAAATCATCTCAGACTGAAAACGTCACACTGAACTTCAAGCAACTTGGATTCTGTGCCTTTCCAGGTATTTTGAGGTAATTATTGATTAGAGTTTGACACATTGGATTTTAGCGTCAACCGCTATCGAGATTAATGATCAATGCATATTTAACAGAGGTTGAAATATATATTAAAAAAAAAAAAACATAAAAGAACCCTACAACCAGGCAAGAAGGCTGAATACCACCCGGCAGCGATCACTGACCGAAATGATCAAGAGTATATACAAACGCAAAATTACTAAGGCGATTAGTAAGCAGAGTTTATAGGGAAAGATATGATGCCCCTCAACACGGTGAACGAGGCCGGGTTTAAGGCTTTGGTAAAGAAACTGTACAGCATGACATCCCGCAAATATTTTGGCCAGACTGCTAAATCTATAGCAGGCTGGAGCGAATAACAGTGTTTTTCGCTACTACCCGAAACATGTGGTCAATTCGCACATGTATACATTACCGTACATGTTTATTCCAAAGACTTTGAGTCATCTACATATTTTTAGATTGGTAGAGGCACATATGTTTTATATTTCTGCACTTTAGTTTGTGTGATTTGTTACTGTAACTGACAGGAGATTAGTAAGATTCATATTTATTTCAATTTTATAATTTAATAGTTAAATAAATAGTTTATAATATGAATTCAATTCATTTCATTTCATGTAGGCCTGGCCTACAACATCAACACGTAGACCTGGCCTACAGGAAAGAGCCATTTATAAGTTTGCTGTATCCAAAGTTGTGTTGGTCATACTAATTATGTATTGCTTGTTTAGTGAGTAACGCAGCTTGCCCACTGCATCCGTCCGTCAACGGACGACGCAAGGCGTGTCTGACGGATGGGCGAGTGGTATTTGCCGACGGAGCCAGATGCAGCCACAATCTGATTGGCTGACGGATCCGTCACAGCCTGAAAAGTAAAAATGTTCTCAACTTCTGAACGCAAGAGACGGAGCCGACAGAACGGTCGGGATCGCCCCATGCAAAGTCAATGAGATCCGTCAACGGACGGATGCAGTGGGCAAGGGGTGTAATACAGAAGATAAGGAACTTTAAAAGAAAATTAGCAATTCGATTATTTTCACAAATCGTTCAGCCACTATGGATGATCGATGGTAAGGATGACCAGTGTGAACACTGTGGTGAGAAACGCAAAAAGGGTGTACCGCCACCATTTCCTACAACTTGTACAGTGTCCATGGAGACTATGATAAACATACCCGAATGTGATTGGTTAAACAGATTATTTATCCACTGGTGAGAGCCGTAAGGAATATACCATGGTGCAAATAAAAGTAGGTTTCCTTTTCGCAAAACGCCATTCAATTCAACCATTTGTTATTTTATTGTCGTGTGAAAAAAAAAAAAGATGGCAATTCGAATGTGAAGCAGTTCAAGAACAAAATTCCATTAATTAATGGGTATTCATTTTATTATAATTTGTATTTATTTGAGAATATTTTTTATTTACTTTTCAGTCAATGGTATATTTTTATAAGTATATTGCAGCAGTATTAACATACCTATTTCTATTTACGAAAGAAAGACCCATAGTTTGTTCAGTAAACCACTGAAATAATAAAAACGTTTTTTTCATCAACCTAAATTTATCACTTTCTGTTATGTGTTGGTCATTCATCTTGATAGCAGTCGATGCTAAAAGCCAATGTTCACTTGCACTGCGGTATGTGAATATACAGTAAAACACTTAAATTGTTCCCAATTTAGTTTTATGTTTGTATCTTTTAACCCTGCTGTACACACCAGAGTTTTGGTTACCCCTAATGAACACTATTAAACAGTAGTAGTGGGTTTTTTTTTCATCACGTATACATGAGACATGTTTTCTACAAAGAAAGAACCAAGAAGAGAACAATTAGCAATAATGTACATCGATGCTGCTGTAGTCTAGTATTTCCACTTCCATTGTATTACATTTTTTACTGTTCCAAGAGTTTTTGTAACATAAAGCCCTTTGCAACCCTTTTCGAAAGGTGCTTTATGATTGGTATTATATACTGACCCGTGGCAGTGGTCTGCTGGAGGTGATGGTCTCGTCTCTTGAGGAAGTGTGTGAGGAACCTCTGGGCGGGGAAGGAGGGATTGGAGGAGATGATCTCCTCCTTGAGGAGCTGACGGACCTGGTCAGACAGCTCTGGCCTCTGGCCAGTACCCTGAGGGAAGGATGAGGGCCATTAGTTTCAGAAATAGTAATACACACGCAGACAAATTGCATTTTATTATGTTTATCAGAATGATTGCATGTATTCCTGCTTATAGCCCATTTAAAAACAAGATGCATAAAATGTGCTGCCGAAATAAATAAACCGAATTTGCAAATGGACTGCCTTCATTCACCACTATCAAAAAAAAGTCAAGGGACCCAGAAAATAATGATACTCCTAAACTATATACATATCTAGATTATTTCAGTGTCAAGTGCAATGTATAAGCAATACACAGGCAAAATAGACTCAGAGAAGCCTTCTGAGCTTAATATTTAATACTTTCGCCAATTCAATTGATTGTCGCGCAAGGTTCCTACTGCAGTTTGTCACATCTCACGCACCTCTGAATTCTCAGAGGAGAGTGCGAGTTGCGCATTACGGCCACGGAGACTAGTGATGCACCGATACAACTACTCAGACCAAATACTGTGCTCATGTACTCTTCAAACTACTCAGATACGAGGCTTCCGGGTTAGACGATGTAGTGAGCAGACGCGCAAGGAGAGGCTCCAGACTAATTAACATTATTTACCTTCAATACGGCCCCGTTTCACTTTTTGCCCCACAACAAGCTGCTGAATGCACATTAGAAATCTAATAAGTAAGAAATGCCATCAAAACGTTGCAAACAGCTATTCAGGATAACATAATTTATGCTAATTTGCAACCGCCACAGCTAGCCAGCATGGTCACGAGCGCAGGCTCTGCTCCAGACAACACTCAACCTGTTTCCAAAGTTAACAAGCCCGCTCATTTAATAAACTAACCGAAACAGAAACAAGAGTGGAGAATACTTTGAAAACATTCACTTCGGCTGAGGCAACGGTAAAATCCCTGGGATCCCAGAAGAAACACCTGCTAGACTGAGTAGAGGACCTGGAAAACAGATTGCGCCGACTTAATCTTCGAATTGTGAATATACCGGACGGCAGCGAGACTGCAAGGAGCCGAAACAGTTAACAGCTGACTTTCTGATGGAGGCTCTCGGGGAGATATTCACATCACCCCCGACCATCGCCCGTGCGCACCGCACCGGCCACGCTACCGGAACGCGGATCCCCTAAGTTGAGGCCTTTCATTGTGTGCTTCAACCACTTCTATGACAAGGAAAGAACATTAAGGTGCGCAACGAAACAAGAACTGAAACACCGCAGTCTGACCGAGAGTTTAGAAAGACATTTTAAGTTTTCGTGTTCGTAATCTGTGCTCCAGAGGTCGACACGAGGCTGCTGTGCGACGCCGCTGACGCAACTTCCGGCTAGCCGGCTTGGTTTGTTCGGTTACATGGATGCTTAGCGTCGATAATGCTAAACACTTTGTGAAGTTGTATTGACGTCAAGCGATATCATTGTAAATCCTTTTTTTATATTTGCGACCTGTACTGCACACACTGTATTGTATTTGCTGTTTCCTTGTTGGAGCTGCTTCTGCATCAAACGCGTTAAGCATGGACTCCGGGTGTTCTTGCCATTGCTCCGCTTTTCTCGTAGCTAAGATAGCTCTGCTAGAGACGTTTCTGTCAGTTAGAGGAGGAAAGGGAGCAAGCATAAAGAAGACTACTCCAGAAAGTATAGAGAAGAGACCCACCAGGCGGACTCGTAGAGCTGATGCCATCGTTAGCACTAGCTCCGTCAAGGCAACCCTGTCGGCAGCACCTCTTACGAAGGCGGACAGCAGCCTGCCTCGGGGGGAAAAACTCTAGTCATCTGCGACTCTGTCACACGTAAAGTTGTCCTAAACACGCCATCGAAGGCATTTGCCTACCCTGGGCCAGGACTCTAACTACAAAGCTTATCTTAGGGTGCCGACATGCGGTCAGACCACATGCGGAGTTCGATTAGATGCACCAAACACCGACACTAGTTTCGACAACATTTAAGTTCAGGTCGGCACCAACGATACTAGGAGGAGACTAACCGAGGTCACAAAAAGAAACATAGTTATGCTGTGTGACTTTGCCAGAAAGATGTGTCGGCATCGATTAATTCTCTCTGGCCCTCTACCTGACAGAGTTTATGATGAGCGTAGTAGTAGTAGTAGTAGTAGTAGTAGTAGTAGTAGTAGTAGTAGTAGTAGTAGAAATCTGAGAAATTTTGCAAAAAACAGACCAATGTTATCTGCACTAGATGCAGAGACACTGATTCATGCGCACGGAACCGATTTTTGGGTGAAAACACACAAGTCTTGTGGATTTGGGCTGATAGTCCAAACCGATCCGCCATTTTCGTTGTCCGAAAACACACTTTTCTGAAACTAGCTCCCAGGATGGATAAGTTTAAAACTGACCTATGCGTTTACGTGTGGATGCCTGAAATGCAAACGCTGACGTCATCTCCCCCTCACCAGCTGGGCGACGTTAGCGTTGCATTGAATTATTATTGAATTTTTTGGATTTGGATTATTTTTGTAGCTTTAAATACAGCCCCGTGGTAAATGTAATACTAGCTGTTTGTATACAGCGCGCAGGCTGGATAGCCACAGGCTTGATGCGCTCCACTTTCTTTTGTGGAGGATGAGCGCCTTGAATATGTACTAGAGCGTTTCTACAGCTCAACGCATTTTTGCAATGAGTCTGTCTTTACGGAGATATTCCTGAAACGCATCAAAGGAAAATGGAGGGGGAAAGATTGTTTTTGCCCGTGTGGACGTGGCTGAAATCGTCCACGTGTCAAATTTTGTTTGAATTCGAGCTCAAATATACAACACTATATTTGAGCTCGAATATACAACACACAACAAATCTCTCAGCAGACTTATAGACAAGTTGTACTGAGAACTTTCTCAACCAACTGTCCTCTCCTTTTTCATTTATTATTATAAATAATCGATTTGGATTTTATTCCTAAAATTATTGTTTATTATTATTTATTAACTGACATGTCCTCCTGCACTTTATTGATTTGTTTTTTGTTCCGTACTTGAATCACCCCTTTTCATCTGAGGAAGTGTGTCTGTTTTTGGGGCATTTCTATTCTGTACGCATTACATTTACATTGTACATTGTATTGTACTTTTTCATTCTCAGAATAAAAACATGCCAAAAACACTTCTGACACATTCACCCGATACCATTTTATGCTATGTAACGTAACATTGTAGAGCCCAACCCAATACGTTTTTTTGAACATGGTTATTCGTTGGGGAAGGTTGGGCTTCCCAAATACAACGTCGCTCATTTCGGTACTTGATATGGGTGAGTACCGAAATGCAAGTACTTGTGCTTGAACTTGGTCTGAGCAAACAGAGAAACCTAACTGGGACTGAATGAAAGTCAACCTACCCTATCGCATAAGGTTCTTGGGGCCGATGCAGTTGTAAGCTGTAGGGGTCCTTCATGCGATGGGATGGGGCTGGACGGCCGACGCCAGCTGTCCTTCACAGAGTGCAGGAAGGAGGACGCAGGCCAAGGTAAAGTCGATAGAGGACAATCTGTATAAACACACAACATACAGTCATGCATAATGCTGGCTAGTGTATTAAACAACGACATTGAGCTAATTGCTATACTATTTTCACCTTCCTTAGTGACATCTTACTTATTCCCCTCCAATGAATGTAAGCGCTACCGATATAGATAAAGCTAGATATCGATATGTCTGTAGGTTGACAACGACGCAAGCTCTACTGAACAAGCCAATTCTTTTTTTTTTTAAGAGGCAGGTGGGGTCAGTGAGGAGTTCAGGAGCCCTGGTGAGAAGGAGAGGCCGTACCCTTAGGAGTCTGCAGCACGTGCACCACAGGATGGAAGGAGGAGCAGGAGAGGGCGTAGGCCTCCATGGTCGCCTCCGTCTTGACAATCAGCTTCTTGAAGGAGTCCGGCAGGCCGCTCTTGAGGAACTGGCGACGGGCGCGGCACGCCTCGTCATCCAGGGAGTTCTCCGATCCCTCCCGGCTGCCCTCGTCAAATATGGACCCAACTGCGGACGGCCTTGCCGACTTCCTGTCCTGGAAAAGAGGGGCCACTTTGGAGTCTGAAAGAAAAAAATAAGTCACGTTCCATTCACTCCATTGGTGCCATTTATAATGTTAAACGGCACTGTCCACTTTTTTTTTTATTATCCGTCAAGACCTACGTTTATGGATTTATGATGTTGAAACTTCTTCCCACTTGAACATTATGCCGCAAGTTCCATTGTGGACCGTCTAATTCCAGTTGTGGTCTGATTATGTTGGCTATGGGTCGGTCAACAAACAAGAAGAGACAAACCTTGAGCTGTAGCTTTCCCCAGAACATCATTCAGGCTGCGTAGCCTTTGTTTGGACTTTTTCTTGGGTGGCCTGTCAGAAACACTTTGAGTCGCCTGGGCATCCTCGATGTATACGAGTGAATCCTAACAAAACACACACCTTAAATTATCCAACAGCTCAATCACGCACGCAAAATAATACAAAATCAAAGCACTGTATGAATGCGAGTGTGGAGATGGAATGGTGACACAAAACACATCTGTATTAACAATAAGAAATAAACATCTGCATTTTACACTGAACCATCGCCCGGCGATGCAGATAGACGGTACCTCATCTTCAACATAGACCTTGCTGCTGATGGCCTGAGACCTGGAGGAGCGCCGTACAGAGGTATTTTCCTCAGCCAGCATTGCCGTCTTCTTGCTCTGCCGCTTGATTACCTTGGCCCTCTCCACCAACCTCTTGGCCCGCGTCTTCTTCTTGGATGCAACTGGTGTCTAGATGAGATGAATGCAATCATGGTCTGTTAGCTTGCTTGGGAATGTGTTTATGATATGGTGTTATGACATGAATGTATGAAAATATAACCCAACCTTAGATGCAAGAGGACTGTTTATTTCCAAATCAGTCTGACCCTTTGATGAGATCCTTTGAATTCTGGTAAATTTGATCCTAATAATGCAAAAGAACCATATACATTTTACATTTACAAAAAACATCCGTTACAGCCTGGATGACTATATGAATTCCATATTTTACAATTCCAACAACATGGAATGATTAACAAATAAAAATACCTGATCGGGCTCTCTCTCTTGTCAGGTGGAGAAATCAAATGTGCCTTATACATGCTCTTGGACCTATGGCGTGACTTCGGTGTGGACATCTGAAGGGGGCCTTCCTGTGGAAGGTCCACCATCTGTCCCTTGATCTTGCGCCTGGAGGCCCGGACATGCGCTTCCCCCTCTGCCTCGGCTGCCTGCCTGGGTAAAGCTTCTCTTTTGGACCTCCTGACTGGCAGCATGGAGGCATCGCAAGCACCAGCAGCTGTGGCGGTGGCTCCAGTCCTTTCGAGTGCAGCTTCAGGTCCCTCCTCGGGTGTGATGAGTGATGAGGGGGTCACCTCCTTCTTCTGCTTAGAGGCCTTTCTATTTCCCTTCGCCGCTGTTTTCTTCTTGGCCAGGGTGTTCTCCTTTACGTCTGCTAGGGCATCTGGAGGGGTATCTGGCGGCTCCACCGTGGCCTCCTCCTCCTCCACCTCCTCCTCTGCAGCCGTCTCAGTGGGCTGCTTCTGCTTGGCCTGGATCTTGCCTGGCTTGGCCCTGTCAGGGCCTGGTCGCTTGAAGGCAGCCATGAACTGCTTACGCTCCGCCTGACTGCATTTAGGTGTGGAGGCGCTCTCCAACACAGCGAGCTCTAGGTCGTCCTCTTGCAGAACCACGTTCGATTTCCGCTTCGGAGACAAAATAGTAGGAGGAGGGAAGTGCTCTGTGGGTGCTGGGGGGGACAAACTGATATCAGCTTCTTTCCTTTTGGTGAAGATGGAGGCCAATCTCTTGGCAGATTTCACCGGCTCAATTAAGACAGCGTGCACTTCCGCTTGAAAGGTGAGGGTCCGGGGAGAGATGTTCTGATGACTGGTCTCTATATTTTTCTTTGTGAGGGCAACTTCCAACTGGCCTCCGGTATCCATCTCCTCTACCTCCGACATGGCCTCCCCTATATCCCCCACTTCCTCTGCTCCGTCCCCCTGGTTCTGACTTTGTAGGAAGTCCTCAAAGGAGACTGTGACAGTACTGTCGTTAAGGCGAGAGTACTCGTCCACGTTGACCTCCATACTCACATCAACCAGGGACTGATCAGCCTCTTTTGCCGCGGGCCCTGCTGGTGTTGCCTTCTCCTCCTTGGTCTTCTTTCTCCTGGGATTCCCAGCAGGATGTCTTTGCGGCTTTGCTTTATCTTTCAGAGGCACTACTGGTGACAGGCCATTTATATCTTTAGACTTAGGCTTAGTCTTTCCAGGTTTCCCACTTTTCAAGCAACCATTGTGACTTCCAACTTTCCTAGTCGGGCCATCGCTTAAAGTGTTAGTTCTACCTGAGACCTTGTCAACTGTCAAACTCTCAGCACAGGGCTGGTCGAGAAGAGCTCCGATATCACTGCGCAGCATGGAGGGGGAGACGCAACCTCTGACCAGTTCCCCCATTGTCTCACCGCTCTCATCGACTGAACTGTTGACGGCCTCATTTTTCTGGAGCTTCCTGGCAACTTTGCTTTTACGTTTTGTCTGTTTCTGGGAAGGTTTTCCAGGAAGCTGTGTGACTCCCGCTTGCTTCTCTATGGACTGTAGCCTTCGACAGTTCTCCTTGGACTGCTCCAGGGGGCTGCACGACTCCTTGGACGAAGACGGAGTTTACGACTGAAGTAGTCCATTATGTTACTCGATCGAGGAGGAGAGCACTGCTTGTCCGCGGTCTTGGGAACAGGGGGGAAGTAGTTTGTGATTGTCTTTGCACCAGGGCTATCACCATCTTTGTGGGGTTTCTTACGCTGCAGACATAGGTTTGGGAGAAAAAATAGTTTTAGAATTCAGCAACAAACAGTCTACGTATGTGAACATCGTTAAGTACGAAAATTATTGATAAATGTTTTGTAAAAGATACCCGAATCTCAAAGTCCTCAATAACAGCCGCCATTGCCACAACACCAGCCATTGTTTTTCGAGTACCTGTAGAGAGATAAAGAGGTTGTTAAATGCGTCAACAAAGAATCAGTTGCCGGATTGTCTTAGATGAGATAGGAATTATAGGACTTACTATTAAGTTAGTCGTATTCAAAATGGAACAACTATTGTTGGTAATGATATATTCCTAATTGGCATTATTATATTCGATGTAAACAATATTATTGACTTGACTCTTATGCAACAAGTACATTTACAATATGACAATCCATGGTATTGACAATTCAGTGGGAGCTTTATAGAGTATCCATAGATAAACAAATCGCAAGAGAAACACAGTTAAAAAACAAAGACGACATTACCCAGTCGGAATGTTGTGGCTTCGTTGCAGTCTCGGTCCCTTTATTTATGTTTCCTTATTTCTAGAAAAAAACGATAATATCGAAGCCCATTGTTTTGCGATACCGGACTTCTAATCCCGTAAGAAAAAGAATCCGAGGAGTTATCGTAGTCATCACAAGCTAGGCGTCGCTCTCAAAGCAGCTGATTTAGTCATTTTACTCTCAACACTTCAATATACTGAACGGTGTAAAGATTATCCGAACAGAACATACCGGCGTAAAATATAAGGTACAAAAGTTAAATTCGTCACATATATATCAAATAATGACAATAGCTAACATCAAAATAATACTTGCTTGACTACGTTTATTATTTCGCGCCGGACTAGTCTGACTGGCCAGGCACAAACCGCGCCAAATACACGTAACCTTTGACTCTTAACGTTCTGTCCAATCACAGAGACGGGGTCGCCCAAAACAAAAATGGATTCCGCCAAGTAAAGTAAACACTTGCGCCCCTGTCGGTTATGTTTTTCACTCATGTTTCATTAGCTTTTTCATTCGCATTGAGTATTGTGTTTGGCACAATTGAACCTAATGGCAGCAAACTACATCTGTATTTTCAACACAGAATGCTGTTTTTTCCACACACACTGTGAATTTATTTTTTAAAGTTTGAAACAAATGACATACAGGATATTGTGTTACAAATTACATTTTCCTTCGGAATAGAAGCATAAGTCACTTGGGAGGGTGAAAAAAAAGTGAATAAATTTTTTTAAATCATTTAATTCATTAATTTATTTAAAAACATCTCAATAGCACTCTACCAACTCCAAAGGCACAAGCATACTTAGAGCTTAGACCAAATTCATAAAACACTTCCACTAATTGTCTTTCTTCTTCCTCTATTTTTAAGTAAAATTGTAGCACTATAAAAAAAAAAGTGTCAGGATTTCTTGAATGGATGGAGTTGAGAATGGCCAGTGAAATGTATTAAGCTGTGTTAACGGTAGATCCTGTAACAACAGACACACACACACACACACACACACACACACACACACACACACACACACACACACACACACACACACACACACACACACACACACACACACACACACACACACACACACACACACCTTTTCTATTGAAATCCATAACAAATGACAAAAGGCATGGAAGGTGTGATGCAGGGTAAAGAGAAAACAAGTCAAGGGAGGAATTGTGAAGAAAGCTGTCCAACAGGTCTTTCTCTTCTCAGAAGCATCTGACACGGATACAGCAGCTCAGTATTACTTGCCACCTGGCGGACGCCACTAATTAAATACATCAATCTCAAGACAAGCAAGAAAGGCCTGTGATAACAATAACCAAAAAACCTTAACATGTTCTGTGACTTCCAGACATATATATTTTCTAATTAAGCTGTGCAAAGAATTGCTTGTGTGTGAGGAAAATAATAATAATAGGACGAATGCACAGCAAGGATGCTTACAATATGTGACGACACACCACTGTACACATCACAAGTAAAGGCTCTCTGAATGTCACAGGAAAGAACCTCATATAGTGTATATATATATATATATATATATATATATATATATATATATACATATACATACATACATACACACACACACACACACACACACACACACACACACACACACACACACTCCAATTCTAACTCAGTCCAGCAAAGTCCTCCATGGAAAGCAGAACAGAATAAAAATGTGGGATTAACATACAAGACGAAAATCGTACAATTTGGCACAGTTAGAATGACAGAGTAAAGTAAATAAAGTAAGGCTTAAAACAATGATATGACACAGGATAAATAGGCCACAGAGGAACCAGGGAAATGGTCAGAAATCAAGCACTCAGACCTCCGAAGTTCCTCTCATTGCACACACACACACAACAGATGTTAAATAAAATGAAGAACGATGGAACGTGGTTTTTGTTGTTGTTTTTTGCAGGAACTACTGGGACCACCTTAAATCACAGGGCGTGAACCAGGTTTGCGATAATTACTCGTAACGACGACAACAAGTAACAATGACAGGCAATGGAAAAAACAAACAAAACATTTCTTAAAGTGGCGACTATAATAAATCTCTTGACAAGTTTATATATCAATGGAAAACATCCACGTGAGGAAGAAAGTAACAAAAAGGATCAACACTTGGCATGACGCAACATCCCACAACTGCACTTGCACATTTACAATATTCAACACACACACACACACACACACACACACACACACACACACACACACACACACACACACACACACACACACACACACACACACACACACACACACACACACACACACACACACACTTCAGCTCGATGCGACAGCAAAGCAGTGGATCACACAAGCGTACAGAGAGCACACAGGAGGAATTTGTAAAACATTCACACAATCAAAATCCCTTCTTTTTTTTAAGAATCGTCCGTCATGTACAGAGATACACATTAGCTTAAAAGTGACTGCTAAAGGGGCTGGCAATAACCACTAACTGTCTAGCAGCAGGTTGTCTTTTCTAATGTATCACCTCTCTTCACCAAAAAACAAAAACCTCAAGACTACAACACACGGAAGCAACGTTTCGGAAAGAAAACGACGTGACGCATTATTACGGCAAGACCTTGGACTCCAGGTTTAATTCCAGTTTAAATAAAGTTCTTCCCAAGTTGACCCTGGCCAAGGTCAACAAACTATTTGCATCTTGCTTTGCTTCCAATTACCCACAAGGCAATCAGGTGTTATCAACATCTTATCACAGCGACTTATAGTCCCATTCTGTTGCAGCAATGCCGGTCTGACTACCAGTTTGATTGTGCTGGGTAAAAACTCTGCTCTCCCACCCTGTTGGATAGAAAGGGGGATACGGTGCGCCTGAAGAAAAATCGGACCCGGCAAGGTGGAATGTTGGATTCAACGACGGCGGCAGCGGTGGTTGGGGCACGGACATACCCTCCTCTCCCTCCTAACGTTCCATCCGGTACAGGACAATGCGCCGCCATGCAAGTGGCCGCCTGGTTAACCAAGCGTCCTCAATGTGGGCTGTCTTTGGGTCAAACCTCGG
Organism: Gadus morhua; assembly: GCF_902167405.1. NCBI lineage: Eukaryota > Metazoa > Chordata > Actinopteri > Gadiformes > Gadidae > Gadus > Gadus morhua. The sequence goes on along the minus strand of NC_044049.1, from coordinate 13,579,027 downwards.
TCAGTTGTCCGCAGAGTCGGGCGGGAAGAGAACCCGCTGGTCCGTTCTGGCCAGCTTGGCCGGGGGTTCAAGAGATTCCTCCCCCAGCCCGGCGCCGTCTGACTGGAGGGAAAGCTCCTGGCCTTCGTCATCGCTCTCCTCCTCTTCCTCCTCCTCTTCCTCCTCTGTGACAGACATAGAGCTGAAGGTTAGGCGATGCTGATACCCTCGCGGCCCATACCGAGAGTAGGAGATGCTCGTCAGGGTGTTCGGTTTGTAAAGAAAAGAGGATTTCTTACCTTTGTCTGGGTCCAGTGGATTTAACATCCTGCCCAAACTGGCAAACTGTGAGGATGAAGATAAATAAAACACATCATCTTCAGCAATCTGGCCTTTTGTGAGAGTGGATGTGTGCGGGATTTAGTGTGTAATTTGTATGCATGTATGTATGTATGTATGCATGTATGTATGTATGCATGTATGCATGTATGCGTGTATGCATGTATGCGTGTATATGTGTGTGTGTGTGTGTATGTGTGTATGTGTGTGTGTGTGTGTGTGTGTGTGTGTGTGTGTGTGTGTGTGTGTGTGTGTGTGTGTGTATATGTGTGTGTGTGTGTGGACCCGCACTTCTCCCATGACCGCGATGGGGGTCTCCCCTTTAGCCTGGGCTACCCTGTGCTCTATCAGGTAGTACATGTATTCGTCGTACAGCAGCCGGATCAGATGGAAGGAACCAAAGCTTGCCGCACTGCGCAGGGTCAGGTCCCTGATCACCATGGAGCTGAAAGCACAGACGGGTTTGGGAGAGCACATGAAAAAGGAGTCACCAATTGTGAACAAGGCTTCGTCATCCATTTGGGGTTTTTCTATGCATTTCTGAATCAACATCCATTGCAATGCCATTTTCGCTAAAGCAACATTTCCTTAGATGTTGTACATTGAAATGCATAATGTGCCGGTCCTTTACGTAATTCTGCGATCGCGTTATTGCATTTATCCATAAGCCTAGATTACACTTATGTTTCAGAAAGCCACGGTAGTTAGGTCTATGGGTCTTTACGTCGATGCTTGCGTATTCGGTTCTGTGTCTATGCTCTGAGCATAGTTCGGAGGAAAAATAAAAAAATTCAGTGACTGATCACGTGATCTAAAAACCATGCTGGTCCGATGCCAGCGATGCCATTTAGAAGACACCAGGCCGCAGCCTTAATGCAAAACTGATATTAACGATAGTCTGACAGAGGAGATAGTATGTCTGTGTTTATGTATTTTGTTTGACAATACATATAAAAAAATAATGCTTTTCTATTGAAATTTAAACAAAATTTGAAAAGGGCATGGAACGTTGGATGCAGGGTGAAGAGGAACTGTAAAAGTGCAGAGGAACTTCTAGAGAGGAACTGAGCAGGAAGAGCTGTCTGGCAGGTCTTTATCTTCTCAGAAACAACTGCCAACAGTCAGTGAGATGCATGCAGCAACAATGCTCAATACCCAACTACAAATGAAATCCGACAATTTAAACACAAATGCTGACCAGACACACATACACCCAGTAGGGCTGAACAAAAATCACTGAAATTACTATTTGTTGGGGTCTACACCAAACGAAACATAATTTCATCCATCTGAAGATAAATATGAAGGTCAGGGATAATCTGCAGTATTTAATTCATTTCGGTGTCCTGAATTTACATTCACACATTTTACCCTTATCACAAAATTGCAGCCCCTGTGATTTTTGATATTGCACTTGGCCATCTTGTGATATTGTTAGCATTTTGATGAATTGTTCAACCCTAACACCCACTCCTTCAAACTGATTCCTTGGTCTTAGGCTCACCTGTAGAAGGACCACTTGAGCAGGAAGAGCTTGGCAGCCTTGGGGAAAGCAGCGCTGTGCTGGTAGGGCTTTAGCACCTGGGACACCACCCCGTCCAGCCAGGCGGCCCACTGCTCCAGGGAGTTCTGCTGCTGCAGCGTGAGCTTGAAGTCCTGCTCCAGCCGCTGCACCACGCGGTCCTCACAGCGGCACACCCAGGACGCCTGCTCCTGCAGGAGTAGGGAGCAGAGGCTAATGAGGAGGAGGGGGGGTGGATTGACACCCCTGGGGGTACTATAGAGTAGTAGTCTTCAACCTACGGGTCTGCATTTTTGGTTATTTAATTGACCTTGTTCAATACAATTGATATTGCAGTGTTGCTTCAACATATGCCTGCTATTTATCACAAAATCACCCAGTTTACAGAATAGGGGGTAAGAAAAGGGCGTAAGAAGAACAAATAATAACTAGATGCAACTATGCATCCGGCAGGGAAAGGTTTTTGTTATATACTCATATGCGCACCAACACTTGCACAGATGCGCGCACACAACCAAGCCTTCTTACGCGGACTTGCGATGGAAATGGAGCATTAGCACTTAGCTTAGAAATTATTCAAATTGACCAAAGTGACGTCATTTTTAGCTACAGAGTTTTTCAGGAACACATATGTTCAGGAGGTTATACCAAGTATCTGAATTTTCATTAATCAGGGTGCACATGCAGAGTGATTAACTGAAACTGGTCAAAGCGGGAAAAAGCTTTTTGGAGACCTCCGTATTCCTGGTCTACATACGGCAATTGAATTTGACATTTCCCCAAAGGTTTGTAACGGTTGATTTTAGAGTTTAGGGTTATGATAACACCTTTATTTTAGCGTTCAACGAATGACGAATGACTGAAAAGACGTGCAAACATTGAATATTTTTTTACCATTCAGCGAACAAAAGGCAACAGGCTGATTATCATTCAATGACATGCAAATGCAGACTGAAGGGTCATCCACACGCAAATGGCACGCGTTATGGCAGCTACTATTGGTAAATTGAAAATAATAAGAACAAACAGCTTTTTCTGAAACTGACAATTGTGTTCATTAACAGAAGCACCTTAGTGAAATAAACAAAATGCACGGGCTTGTGTGGGGGATGGGGAATGGGAGTGGGCAAGATTGCGGATTGTACATGGCTACATGAGGTGAGAGTTTAAATGTTTTTTATTTATATATTTTAACCAGAAAAATAGGTAATTGAGAGTAAAAATGTCCTTTCCAAGTGTCCTGGCCAAGACAGGCAGCAGTAGCCTACAGTCACACATAGCCTACACACAAAACATGAGAAAAATAAAAATAAACAGTCAGCAGTAGGGAGGGGGGATATAGACATTTCGAGAGGCTCAAGGAGACGGGTAATATACAATTTGAGCAACAAAGTGTGTACACATTTCGGGAAGCTCAAGGAGGAGGGTAATATTACAAGACTAATGTGTAATCTTGTGGTGGACTCCATAGATATAACTCTCCATACTGTGTTGTTGACAAGTTTTAGTTCTGTGCTATAGGGACGCTGTCTCTTTAAGAGTTCCTGGACTTCTTTGATGATATGCCGTTCGGCGCAATGTTTGAATTTGACGTTTTTTATATGATAAATGAACTACATGCCATTGCGTGGTCGACGTGAGAAATAGTCGCCTCACTTCTTTTATCACAATTCTACAGTCTATAGACAGAACGTCTAACCTGGGAGAGTGTGTTGGCGGCGGGGCTTTAAAACAGTCGGAAGGGGGGATATCAATATCGCAAGACATTGCGGGAGGCTCAAAGAGGCGAGTAATATTTAATATAATGTTTAGCAAAAAATGTGTAGTTTATAGACATAATGTCTTAGCTGGGAGCAGGGGCGATTCTAGGTTCTGACTTTGGGGGGGGCTCAACTAGGGATTGGAATCGAGAACCGGTTCTTGTTCAGAACCGGTGCCGAGTCAACCGATTCCTTGGAATCATTAGCAAGCCTGCTTAACGATTCCGCTTATCAGTTCCGGTCGCGGCAAATGCGTCAGACGTCACACACACGCTGCTTTGTTTTGGTTCAGAATGCAGCAAACATGGCGCCGCCGAGGAAGAAGCGCATTGTGCGTTCACACCAAACGCGACGGGGGCGACAAGATTCCATACAAAGTGAACATAGAGACGCGTATCGGGCGAATCTTTCGCGAGAGAAAAACGGCGTCAAGTTTTGATTTGTCGCGCCACACTTTCGCCGTGCACAGGCGAGCGCGTTCACGAGGATTTTGTGCCACGATAAATTCGCTCGAGTTGAAATATTTCAACTTTGACGAGAATTTTACGTGATGACAGCCAATCAGCATTCAACAGCGTGACAACTGAGTGACATGTGTAACATATCAGCCAATCAGCGTTCAACCGTCAAACTCAGTGCAGTGCAGTCCGGGCTGAACTGCAGCATGGAGGAGAAAGTGATTGTTGCCGTTTGCGACTCCCGGAGCTCTATATATAATAGTATATAATATAATATAATTGTATATATATCATCACGGCCAACAATTCCGTGCGCCACCGGATGGCCGTAGCGTGGGGAGCTCTCATAGGGATTGGGCTTCTCGTGGTTGGTTTACCGGCGTTGCTATGATTTCCAGTCTTGTGTGTTCCAACGGTTTATTAGGTAGGCCCATCTAATAAATCTCTGTCTAATCAATACTTCATTTTGTTTATGTCAGTTGAATTTTGTTACAAGTTGAATGCAAATGAGCACTGTTAGTATTCCAAAAGGAATAAGCTCTTACTTGACTGTTTTCAGTCTGTGTTTTTAGTTTTATGGCACATAATGATGGCATTTGGGCTTAAAAAGCCAAACACATATATCTTTTTGTCGAGACCAATTGATTTGAAAATGTACAATTTCCTAATACTAGACGCACTTTTGATCAGATATTAAAGAGATTTAATACAAACAAACACATTTGTACTAATTGTCACACCCAATGAGAATCGATAAGAGAACCGATAAGGAATCGGATCGATAAACAGAATCGGAATCGTGAAATTCTTTTCAATTCCCATCCCTAAGCTCTACCCCAGGAAGCCACAGGGGTCTTTGAAGTATATAAAGTACTGTCCAAGATTTTTTTATTCCACAACCTTTATTTTCTTAGTTACTATGCTGTTGTATGTCTAAGCCAATAGCTGGCAGTGTCAGCTAAATAATGCAGTTCTGAACCACTAAAGTGAAAAAAGGAAAAAAGACTGTTTGGATGAAGGAATAATCAATGGATGTGAACTGTAATAACAAATTTGACGTATATTCAATTTCCTTTGTGTAAGTTCCACTCAAAAATGACCATATTTCCCCCTTTTTTTATTTACACAGTTACTGAAACACATTGGTACAACATGGACTAGATTAATAATATATACATACCTACCACTATTTCGGGGGCACTAAATTATGTTGTCTCATTTTCAGGGAACCATACATTTTTATAATACTTCAGATGCAAAAAAAATCTTGTTCTGATGCAAAAAAAAAGGGTGCTAATTTTCAGTTTAAAAAAAAATGGTGGCATTATTTTATCAGCTGAGGGCGTGTTCTAGACCAGTGTTTCTCAATTATTTTCTGTCATTCCCCCCCTAGGAGACAGATATTTTTTCACGCCCTCCCTGAATTGAAATAGCCTACCATTGAGAACCAGCTGATATTTATTTATTTAGATTAATAAAGTTAGCGGAGATAACATCTGCAACAATTTCCAAGTTCAGTTTATTAACTAAATTTGTAACATTTAAACAAGACTGCTAAGTCTGTGTGGATCTCAAATCAGAGAAACAAGAGCAAATTATTCACTTGGGTTTGCATTTAATTCCAAATATTTTTAAACAGTAAACATTGGTCCCTTGTCAGCTTCATCAGCTTATTCCCTTTCAAAAAAATAATGTATGTTCATCTTTCAAGCATGAATAAAGACACCAAGTCCCTCTGTCATGACTTTGTAAGATCAAAATTCTTGTAAAACTTCTGACCCTTGGTATCATGTTTATTTAAAATAAAATAAGTAACTTATTAAAATAAATAAGTAAATAAGACACTAGGGCGCACTCACACTAGGCCATCTGCCCGTGGCCGTTGGCCGTTTTTACACCTAACCGTGCTCAACTGGCCCCATTGTTCTCTGGCCTGCAAGTCCCGTCTGACACCTTTAATCAGCTGAGGGCGTTTTCCTGAGTCTCATAGTATTAGAACATGTTGTACTTGTTGATTAGCTCACGTTGTTATGGCAATGAATATGCCCTCAGCTGATAAAATAATGCCAACGTTTTATTTTAACTGAAAATTAGCACCCATGTCAACTTCTACTGCTCCTTGCACCTTATCATGCTTATCATGCTACGCAGCATTACAAGCCTCTGCCGACTGAGACATGAAGCAATTCAAGAAGAGGCATGGATAGAATCGACTTGTGGTCAATTGTCATTTAATAGACATCTGACAGATTTTGTCAAGGTTTTAAAATTATTATTATTATTATTACCTGGTCATGTTATAACACAGCTGGAAATCTTGGATTTTCTGATAAAGACTAGCTAGCCTTTTTGACAGACAAAACAGCAGAAACTATGTTAAGTGCGTTCGTGCTGCATTTTTGGTTTTGTCAAACAGGAGACGCCCACCCACCAATAAGAGGTTAGAGATTCCTGCAGGAAGGTTGCGCTCAAAGCCCATTTGAGCCTGTTCATGAGTGTACGCTGTACTGCATCCATTCTCTCATTGTTTGTGTAAAAAATAAAGGACGAAACGATAGGGTGGGCTAAGGCAAGTCCTGCCGTTGTCTTGCAACTTCTACGTCAGCGCGAACTGTGTGTGCAGTGTGTTTGCGGTGTGTGTGTGCGTGCTTGCGGTGTGGGTGCGTGCGTGCGTGCTGTATGTGTGAGCTGTGGGCTGCTTGGCACATGCGCACTTGACCAAGTATGGAGGAGCAACTAGTCCGAAAGGGCTGCTAATATAGTGATAAAAGAAATTATGCATTATGATAATAAGTAGCACTAAACATACTAGTATTTAGTACAGGACAAAGAAATCAGCTCTGGCATTTTGGCCAAGACCGGCCAAAATCTTTTTCAAAGTCTATTTCTGTACTTGAAGTAAATAATCATTACTATTTACAGCCATTCCCAAGTTTCATAACCATTAATCCTGACCCCAGTTACAAAAAATTAGCCTAGAAAAAATACATATGTTTGGCCACCAGAAGGATCAGTGACCTGATCAATGATCAACAATGAGAGGGGCGTCGCAAGCAATGGAAAACATTCGGGGCTGTAGCCCAGAAGTCAGAGTCCTTTTAAAACAGGGGTTCGGGGGTTTTTCCCCCGAAAAAATTCCCCTGAGAAAATCGGGCTTATGAACATTCAATTGTAAGGTAGTTTGAGAGGTAAAGGAAAGACCAATCGTGATGACTGACTCACGTGAGGGCCGGCCCACTGAGCAGGGGCGGATGGTGTATAGGGGCGATTTGGGCGACGCACTACCAACTGGGAGAAAGAGGATTTTTTTTCTAACAAATTCTATCACAGCAAAAGTGGTTTTCAGTGTTCTAGACATATTATCTGTCATTGTCCAATCAGAATCGTCATATTCAAGCCGCGTTTCAAATGGTCCCGCCTCTCTGGGCGAATTCATTGACGTGGAAAATCGCCCAAGGATTCTCCCATTGACTGTCATGTTAAAACTTTTTTTTTCGGAAAATGAGCCTTCAATGCATTTCCAATAGGGATTTGGGACGCGCCCTAACGTGCTTGCGTCATTGTGGCAAAGAGCGCAAAGGGCTTTCTTCGATCAAGTCACTTGCTCATTTCAACATGGCTCAACAAAATCAACAAAATTAATAAAAAAGCGGTCGCACGTCGACATTCTGTACCAGAAGCTCCAGAAGAAGGACATTGATGCATGGGCCCTCGAGAGCTTTACAAGCAGTGTGCAGACCATTAGGTAAGATAACATTTATATTATTTGATCCTTCTCAAAGCAAAGCTTTGTTATAAGAACATATGCATGAAAGGAGACTGTATTTGTGTTATTTTATGTAAGGAAATGTGCTATTTTGTCTTTATTATTTTGTCAGAATGCACCAGAATGCTTAATTTGTATGGGAAAATCACAAAAAAATCTTCGGGGGGAGGATGCCCACAGACCCCCCTTCAGGGGTTTGGTTTACAAATTTTCAGCCCCCCCTAAAATAAAATTCACCAGCCGCCACTGCTACTGAGTAGGTATATTTTTACGTTAAGGATACAGTCGTAAAAGAAGAAGAAGAAGTTCGAAGCGCGAAGTGAACGTCCAAATGCCAAGGCACCACTGAAAGATAAGTAGGCTACAACCTGAAATTCAAGCTGTCAGTTGTCAAATTTGCTGAACAAAATGTTAATCTTCAATAATTGTTCATAGTCAACTTATATATTAGTCCATTTAGGTCTCATCAGCATAACCATACAGCATCGCCATATAAGCGGGAAAACGCGGCACACGCAAAGTACATCCATGGAACCAGCCGTTCAAAGGCAGTCTGCATGTATGACCCCTGGATGGCAGGGGATGTGGACAAGGAATACACCGCAGGAGGGAACACGAGAGCCCCAGCTCGCCGCATACTATTAACCTGGGTGCTTAAAGCGTGGAACAAGCTGGATACGAAGTGTGTGTGTGCGTGTGCGGGGGTCCGAGAGGGGCTTCCTGTGTTTGTGCGCTGCTCTCGCTCATTATTCCCCCTCTCGATGACATGACCTCCAGCAGGAAGAGCACACACCCTACTGACCACACGCAGAGCTGTGTGTGTGTGTGTGTGTGTGTGTGTGTGTGTGTGTGTGTGTGTGTGTGTGTGTGTGTGTGTGTGTCGAGCCTGGTGCCGCGCATCGTACGATTATATAAAAGATTTTGTTATACATAAAAAACAAAACAAGGGGCAGTCAGATAAACTAAATTTAAGAAGAAATATATATATAGTTGTGTCGTCAGCCAAAAAAAAGCACGTTGGCCAACCAGGAAAGTGCCCGGTATGCTCGATTTAATTGCATTCTTTCACATCAGTTTATTGAGATTAGGTCTCAGAATGATACAATGCATTTCCAATAGGGATTTGGGACGCGCCCTAACGTGCTTGCGTCATTGTGGCAAAGAGCGCAAAGGGCTTTCTTCGATCAAGTCACTTGCTCATTTCAACATGGCTCAACAAAATCAACAAAATTAATAAAAAAGCGGTCGCACGTCGACATTCTGTACCAGAAGCTCCAGAAGAAGGACATTGATGCATGGGCCCTCGAGAGCTTTACAAGCAGTGTGCAGACCATTAGGTAAGATAACATTTATATTATTTGATCCTTCTCAAAGCAAAGCTTTGTTATGAGAACATATGCATGAAAGGAGACTGTATTTGTGTTATTTTTTTATAATATATTGCCAGTGGTGTAATCTAGCATGCTTTACTCTGTGCTCCCTGGACATCCTGGTTAGGCGAGGCACAATGGATAGTTTAAAAAACAGTGTTTAACACTAACATTATGCATCCCTGCCCATTTTAAGTGGGTATACTCATCATGCCTTCAGTGTGTCTTGAACAACCACACATAAAAGGTTGCCCATATTGTATTGATAGTTTATCGTATTTGTCTAAATGCATTCTTGACTGTAGACAGATTTATGAGTGAAGTTACCAACACAATAGATAAAAAAAACAGTGTTTAACACTAACATTATACATTCCTGCCCATTTTAAGTTGGTATGCTGACATATTTTTGCTGGATAAAGTGTGAACATTTGCATCACGTAGACTACAGTACTATACACAGCCTAACAAACACATTATTGGTTTGTTTGCATTCAGAGACTCTGACCAGCTGCAAGAGCCATCAGGAAACGACAGACCAAGGACGGCTTTGACAGAAGAGGCGAAGCAGAGGCTGTCTGAAGAGGTCTGCGACATCATCCTGGCTCACAACAAAGCGAGGTTCTCTTTCACTGGCCACCTTGTGAGTGCTACCTTAGCACAAGGAAATATGTTTGAAAGGTACTGCCAATCATTTCCTGCTGATGCTCTGAATGCCACTGTGAAGGCATATCCCACGCTGAACAAGGCAAAGCTCAAGACGGAACTGTCTCTGATCTATGAGAATCCTGAATCAAGTGTGCAGCTTCAGTGTGCATATTGTATGTAGTTCTCTGCAAACCTATGGTGGCATCATGCCTTCAGTGTGCATATTGTATATAGTTCTCTGCAAACCTATGGTGGCATCATGCCTTCAGTGTGTCTTGAACAACCACACATGAAAGGTTGCACATATTATATTGATATTTTATCGTATTTGTCTAAATGCATACTTGACTGTAGATAGATTTATGAGGGAAGTTACCAACACAATAGATTGACTGTAACACACTCACTCACACTCTCACTCTCACACAAACAAATATAGAGACAGAGAGAGAATGTTAACTTGTGTATAATTCCCAATTATTATTGATGTATTTGCACATTTAATCTTGCGGAATTCTACAAGGCAAATAAATTAAGTTTATACTTAGTTCCCCGGCTCCATTTTTTTTTGTAAGGAAATGTGCTATTTTGTCTTTATTATTTTGTCAGAATGCACCAGAATGCTTAATTTGTATGGGAAAATCACAAAAAAATCTTCGGGGGGAGGATGCCCACAGACCCCCCTTCAGGGGTTTGGTTTACAAATTTTCAGCCCCCCCTAAAATAAAATTCACCAGCCGCCACTGCTACTGAGTAGGTATATTTTTACGTTAAGGATACAGTCGTAAAAGAAGAAGAAGAAGTTCGAAGCGCGAAGTGAACGTCCAAATGCCAAGGCACCACTGAAAGATAAGTAGGCTACAACCTGAAATTCAAGCTGTCAGTTGTCAAATTTGCTGAACAAAATGTTAATCTTCAATAATTGTTCATAGTCAACTTATATATTAGTCCATTTAGGTCTCATCAGCATAACCATACAGCATCGCCATATAAGCGGGAAAACGCGGCACACGCAAAGTACATCCATGGAACCAGCCGTTCAAAGGCAGTCTGCATGTATGACCCCTGGATGGCAGGGGATGTGGACAAGGAATACACCGCAGGAGGGAACACGAGAGCCCCAGCTCGCCGCATACTATTAACCTGGGTGCTTAAAGCGTGGAACAAGCTGGATACGAAGTGTGTGTGTGCGTGTGCGGGGGTCCGAGAGGGGCTTCCTGTGTTTGTGCACTGCTCTCGCTCATTATTCCCCCTCTCGATGACATGACCTCCAGCAGGAAGAGCACACACCCTACTGACCACACGCAGAGCTGTGTGTGTGTGTGTGTGTGTGTGTGTGTGTGTGTGTGTGTGTGTGTGTGTGTGTGTCGAGCCTGGTGCCGCGCATCGTACGATTATATAAAAGCTTTTGTTATACATAAAAAACAAAACAAGGGGCAGTCAGATAAACTAAATTTAAGAAGAAATATATATATATAGTTGTGTCGTCAGCCAAAAAAAAGCACGTTGGCCAACCAGGAAAGTGCCCGGTATGCTCGATTTAATTGCATTCTTTCACATCAGTTTATTGAGATTAGGTCTCAGAATGATACGGCCATTATTGTTGGACTCAATAGGGATCCATTTGAATATAATGGTGGTCCCAACAACAACCACCCTTTGTTCGACAAATATCTATTCATAAAGCAAGTGAAACAGGAAGTACCGTAACAGTTTAAGGCCCCGTTCACACGAAGCCGATTTCATGGCGAAACCGCAAAGGTATTGTACGGTTCGGCCTTCCGTACACACGAAGCCGGCGAATCCGCTGACCGAAACCGCAAACTTCTGAAACCACCCTCGGGGGTGGTTTCAGATCTACCCGGTTTCGTTTTGGATTCGTGTGTACGCCTGAAACCGACTGAAACCGCAAACCATGACGTCATCGCCCCACCCCTCGACCTCCTAGCCAATGGCTCTGAAGCCCGCGGAGTCGGGCAGCCTTTATGCCTATGCCTTTTTGCGCATGCTCGCCTCTTCTTCTTATTTCATTTCTTCTGGATTTCTGTACCAGAAGCAGCGCCCCTTATGGGCCTGGAATGTGTACTACAGCGTTTCTACAGATCTACCCGGTTTCGCTTGGCTTCGTCTTTACGGAGATACTTTGAAACCGGATAGATCGAAACCGTAACGGTTTCGCCCGTTTCGGCTTTGTGTGAACGGGGCCTAAGCCTTTCATTGTGTTTCTAGGATAAATATTGACATTGTAAGGCTCCACTACTGTTGTACTCAATTATATCGAAAAGATGTTTTAATAAATATCCGTTGAATGTTTGAACAAAGTTTATAAAGATAAACATGTACAGTGTAACTTTAAAATATTTAAAATTATATAAAGTATAAAATATAGAAAAATGCATTTTTTTTTTTTAAATTGGAATAGAAAAATGATGGTTAGTCCTAAAGTAGTCATGTCCCAAAGTTTGTAGAGAATAACACAGAAAGAAAGCATAATAAGACCTAAGAAAAACAGTAATTGAGCACGCGCTGACTATGAGATATGATTTATAATTCTTAAAACTTATAGGAGGCTACTTGACTCTTGTAATGGACATTTGAATGAATGTGTAATGATTTGTAAAAATGCGTACATATTTATGAACCCTGCGGTTTTCTGGATAAAAGCACTGTAATGTTTACATTTCTCAACTGATTTCAAGTGGTTGTTTTTGGTTGTTTGTAACGTGGAAAGAAAAGCTATGTCTCCAGTTACTTCTCGATAATAGATTATACTGTAGCGTCTAGCAGCTATAATCACTTCTAGACGCTCAAGACAGGACTGTGTATCAACGTTAGGCTGATATGAAGTGAATTACTTTTGTGGAGGAAACTAAATCATTGTACTGTTGGGTCATGTTAGAGCTAGCTGATTTTCCTTGGTTAATACTTGGGGATAATTCCCTTTATAATATAATTGAATTAATTTAACATAAATATTGTTATTTATTGTTAATAATTACGAAATATGAAGTAACACAATAATTATTATTATAATTATTATTATAATAATAATAATTACTATTATTATTGGTTAGGGTTAGGCTTTTAGAAATACATTAAAGGTATTTATATTTGTGTGAAGCGTTAAACTTGGAATCATACATGATTAGATTTGTACAAATCATCATTCAAATGTCAATTTACAAGGCACAAGTAAACTTTTCACTAGACACAAGTTGACTCTTGTGACTATTATTAATAATTATGATACCAATCTCTCTCCATAGTGGCGTACCTGTACGTTAGCAAAGTCCACGCGGTTGAGGTCGGAGAGCATCTGGTTGATCTGAGCGGTGTTCTGCAGCACAGCGCGGGCTGCCTGGGCCAGGTGGTTCAGGCTGGTGTAGCGACGCAGCGTCTGGGCAAAGGCACTGGCGGACGTCACCTGGCCACAGGAAGGAACTTGAGGTAAGACCCCAGCCACCCACCTGGGGCAGGCGTGGATATAGTGGTCGGAGCTCGTTGCTGACCTTTCTCCGTGCCAACACTGTGCTTCTGAGTTGGACTTTTTAGGAAAAAACTGATATTTATTTTGTTTGTGTTGCAGAACTGATTTTGCCACACGATATCAACTACACCTACCATCTTCCATTTGAATGTGTGAAGTGTGATATTGGCTGCTATTATTTGGTCAGTCGGCAAACCTGTCGTGCTATGTGTGAAAGCCTGAATGTGATCCGTTGAATTTTAATTCAAAAATAAAAATGACACTCACACATTTTGCACTAAGGGACTTTTTACTCGCATATGCTAGACAAATGGTTACACTGTAGAGGCTAAAGATATACAAGTACATCTGCACCCGCAAACACAGGCAAACCCAAGCACACACATGTTAACACACACACGTACACACACATGGGGAGGGTACCTTGATGCGGACCATTTCTTCAGGGATGTTCATCATGGCGTTGGTCAGCCAGCTCTCCAGACTCTTGGCGAAGTTACGGATGGCTTGTGTTAAGGCACCTAGAGAAAATAATATAACTGGTTCCCCTGCAGTCATCGCCAGATCGTGCTTCGAACATCAGTGGTAGATATACCTGGCTTCAGTATTTTCTAAATCACCAACTAGTCGGTGTTCTCCGGTTGAAATCGAACCTTTGTTGCCTTTTGCCGATAGTTTTGTGGATCAACACCTCCAGCCTGCCGGCCTCACTCCCTCCAGCCTGAAGCTCCCCACGCTCCAACTGGCCCCCTGCCTCACCCCTGGTCTACTCCAAGGCCCAATCCAATTTCTACCCCTTACCCCTTCCCCTTACCCCTCTTCCTTGTTTTGAAGGGGTAAGGGGGAGGGGTAAGGGGTAGATCCCCTGGATGTGAGGGATTGATGTGAGGCCTTGATGTAACCCCTGGAGGTGAAACCTGGATATGAGGTCTGGATGTGAAGCATGGCTTTGAGGCCTGGATGTGATGCCTTCATGAATCATGGTACTTAAGTCTGATTTTGAGGCTTGGATGTGAGGTCTGGATTGGAGGAATGGATGTGAGGCCAGGGAGTGAGGCCTGGCAGTGAGGCCTGGATGTAAGGCCTGGATGTAAGGCCTGGATGCAAGGCCTGGATTGGAGGAATGGAAGGGAGTCGTGGATGTGAGGCCTGTGGGCGCTGACACGGTCTTACTGGGTATGGGCCTGAGGACGTCAGGGATGAGGATCTCCACCAGCGCCTGGTACAGGCTGTTGTCACAGTCTCGGCTCCACCGCAGCACCGGCTCGTACTTACAGAGGACCACCAGACAGGACTTGGGCAGACGCTTCTCAGACTCGTCGTGGCTGGACAAGAGAGAGACAGAGATGGAAAGGTTACAACGCAAGTGACCTGGAGAAGTTTGGACCCAGGTGTGTGTGTTTGTGTGTGTGTGTGTGTGTGTGTGTGTGTGTGTGTGTGTGTGTGTGTGTGTGTGTGTGTGTGTGTGTGTGTGTGTGTGTGTGTGTGTGTGTGTGTGTGTGTGTGTGTGTCTTACACGGCCAGTGCAGCAGAGTCGGCAGGCTGATTCTGGCTGAACCTCCAGAAGGTCTTCCAAAGTGTCTCAACCAACGTGAACTGCAGGTTGACGATCACATCCAGGATTGCCTGGATCAAGAACACGGATCAGCTGACACTTAATTAATAACTAGTCATTCATATAGGACAAACATATTGTTATGAAATTATGCAATCATTATGAAAACACCCTGCCATCTTTTCATTCCTGCAGCAATAGTTCCCTTGTTAGACGGCACTCAAGGTAACATCACTCGAAACTGACGGATTGGGGACATTTACTTTGTCTGAATATTCTCTCCCTGCTCTTTGTCTGTCGCGAGGCCTCAAGTTCCGGCTGTCTACCAGCGTTCGCGGCCATTTGGGCCTGAGGTAGTCCCCTTCACCAACCACAAGGTCCAAGGTAGGATGGACGGTTAATTTACATTACATTTACATTTAGGGCATTTAGCAGACGTTTTTTATCCAAAGCGACTTGCAATTCACAAAGGATGTTGAGCCCTGGTTTACCTCACAGTGTTCTCTGTAGAGCAGCTGGAAGCTCTTGATGTGCTCCAGCTCTACGCCCTCGGGCAGAGCCTTCCCTTGCAGGTCGATGTCCGGAAACTCTGGCAGGGCTCTGGATGCGTCTGGAGACAAGAGAGGAAACCCCTTTAAAACCAGAAGCAAGCACAACAGCAGAACCAGTAGCGATTTTCTAACTTGAAAACAGCAGTGATTCCAAGGACGCATTCATGAACCACGAAAGCCAAGCATACTTAGACTGCGTGGTATGTGGTGATGTTCTGACTAATGATTCCATCTCAAACATCATCTTAAAACCGAACACGCAGTGCTGAAAGACAAACTTTAATAGTCGGGGACATCATCATTGTTCGCTCGGACAACAGTTCCGCAAATATTTCTCAGTGACAGCTGACGCGAACAACTGGATGAGAAACCTGTTCAGCATCGAAAACCTTGGAAATGCCAGAGGCCTTCACTGTTGGTAAGCAGGAGAAATTAACAGAATTTTCATGCTACGAAACATTGAAGTCTGCTTTCAGATGCGGCCTTTGCGACAGCAACGAAGTGAATACCCTGTGCTTTCTCCTTATGTGACCACATATCCATGCGAGAAAGCCTTCTCGTCACTTTCCATCATAAAAAAAACGAAAACAGAAGCAGGATGGATGCTGAGCCGCACCTGAGACTGAAGCTGACCTTGATTGATCCTGACATCGCTGGACTGTGTTTGTAGAGGCAGGCGCACCCTTCTCATTAGGCTTATGGAAGTTCAGTTATCAACGTGCTGGCCAACTTTTAACATTATTTGTATTAAGCCTAACAGTGTGTTTGTGAAAAAACTGTTGTTAATCATGTCACTTGCTGTGTGTGTGTGTGTGTGTGTGTGTGTGTGTGTGTGTGTGTGTGTGTGTGTGTGTGTGTGTGTGTGTGTGTGTGTGTGTGTGTGTGTGTTTTGTTATTTTATAACATCTGTCATAATGGTGGTACTTTGGGAGACAAATATGAGGTTGTACGCGGTATAAAAAGTTTGAGAACCACTGGTGTAGCGAATGGCTGTTTGTGGAGAAGGGGGATGAGTTTTGGAGACGTACATTTATTTTTGTTGATCCTGTTCAATAACTAAAATAAGCTATCGCGCTCTCATAAAAAGTTGTGTCCGAAAGGAAACTGTTGCAATACAACTGCAGGCCTTTATGTTATCAAAAGCAGGCTATTTTCACGTGCTACAGTGCAAGTAAACGTTCGCTAGTATCGTTAACTACTATAGACGTTAGGAACCTTCTGCACTATACCATGGGACCTAATTAAGTGCAGTTATTAATAACACCTGCATAAGAGATATTCTCAATTCCATTCTTTAATTTTTACTTAAACTGAAAATCTACAATACAAAACAATAAAGGAAAAAATTATAATATTGTGGGGAGAATATACTATATAAACTCTAATTAAAGAATGCTCATAGGATTCATACATCTGTAGTATTATGAAATAAACGGTCTCATAATCGTGAGACCGTTAAACGGTGGTTAGTCCTACCATCAAAATCGATCTTGTTGCATCCCTAGTGTGGACTAGGTGTCATCAGCCATGTGAGAACTCACCGAGGAACTGTTGGTACTGCTGAACCTGGGCGCTGATGTCAGACAGCCCGGCCCCGTGTGGCTGCTGCTGTTGCCCCGTCCCTGATCCTGTGCCATTGGTCATTCCCTCTATCTTCTGCACCGGTTTCAACCTATGTCAGGATGCCAGAGCGGTTATCAAGTTACACTTGTCTTTGAGGCGAAGGTCATCATGGATGCATTTAGGGAGCAGGATACTCTAGTGGTTAGGACTCTGAGCAGTTCGGGTTGGAAGCCCAATGTCCTCAGTCTACCTGTAGGCATCCTTGAGAAAGATTCCAAACCCACATTTGGCCATTATCTATGTAGCTTTGGATACAAGCGCCTGATAGTGGTAGCACTAAATGGCCATAGCAAATAGTTGTAGTCTGTAGTATGGAATTAATCACCAGCTCCCACCATTTCCTGTGTGTGAGAGAGCCTATAGGACAGCGTGTAATGAACCACCATATTGGCATGCAGTTTGGGTACCTCTGCTTCTGGGAGAAAGGCTGCTGCCTCATGGCCAGGTGCTGTTGGTCCTCCATCAGCCGAATGAGAGAGGAGCTAGCCTTGATCCTCAGGCCGTAATAGTGGTACTTCGAGTTACCCCTGACGTGGGGAGAAGAAACACAAGGATCTTATGTGCAGAATTGCGTGTATGCACTGCTGTGCTCATCTGCAAGAGTCTCCAGTTTTCAATGGCATACTTTGTTTCATCTGTATATGTATATATACACAGTATACTGTTTGTGTATTATTTTGTATGCATCAATATATTCAATCTATAAACAGTTCTGTTCAAGAATGACTCATTTGCATCCGCCATGAGCCAGGGACTTAAGTCTGCCCTCTTAAAGCAAGGATAAAACCATTTCACACTGGGCTGGAAACCTCACTACAATAAAAGGTATTGCTGGAGTAATACTGCGATTTGTACGTGATTCTCATGTACATGTCTCTCTTACCGTGTGCCAAGGCGGCGCGTGCGCAGCCCCATGAAGACAGAGCGGATTAGCTTGCCGAAGGAGGCGGCGTTGACGGGCTCCAGCTTCTGCTCCTGGCAGTGCAGCAGGTAGTGGCAGTAGAGCGTGGAGCGGGGCAGACTAACGCCTTCAGCTGTCTCGTAGTTGTCCAGCAACCACTGTACCTGGCACACAGGCAGAGGCAGGCAGCCAGGCTGCAGCAGTTAGCAAAGGGAGGCAAGGGCGGGGGATTGGAAGAAGATTACACTAAATATATAAAGTCAAGATACATGAGCGGGAAGCCTGCGCACTGAGTTGGCAGGCAAACATTAGAACAAATAGGAGGTTTCAATAAATTCAGACATGATCACATGAAAGTAATGCGTTTACAAATTTTGTTTATCCTGGGTTGCATTTTTTCAAAACAAAAACATGATGCATGATAACTGTAAGAGACAATTGTTGTTTGCATGCTGTGGCATACAATGTTGGTATGCAATGAGATTGATAGGGCAATAATCAAATCACGTGTTATGAAATTTGGAATGAGTCCCATGCAATTGATAGGAAGCATGATGAGGTCATGGTTGTGTTGACCATAAGAAGCGAACTAAGTTAAAAGATTACAGTTAACATAACAACTTTTGGCATTACCACAAGTGCGCACAAAGTGTGCTAATGTTATCCAGATCAACTTTTCCGCTTATATCCACACTTCGGAAGCACCTTCTGTGCTTCCTGCTGGACTTCAACACCACGATGACATCATCAGCCTGCACCACCAGAACCTCACAGGGTGGGAGGGGGGGAACCAACAAACAAGATGAGGGAATGGGCTCCCATGCTTGGCACCTCTGCATACCTTCTTGTCTGCCGATGGCAAGTTACTCTCCTCCCCCTCGGTAATACTCACGGTGGCCGGGGAGGCTCGGGCTGCGAGCGAGTAGCTCTGCCCGTTTCCACCTGACCCTCCTCCTCCTCCTCCTCCTCCACCTCCACCTCCACCTCCACCTCCACCTCCAGCCCCTCCCGCGCTGCCACCACTGCTGTTGCTGCTCCCGCTCAGCATGTAGCCCCCCTGGATCACGTAGCTCCCAGTGGCCGCGCCGCCGTTGGTGCCGGCCCCGTCTGCCCCACCGTTGGCCCCGGACACCACCGCAACGGACCCCGCCACGGCCTCCGCGGCCCCCGCCGCCACGCTGGCTGGCTGGGCCACGAACATGGACACGCCCCCCGCGGAACCGGCCGTGACCGACACGGTGAGGGGGGTGCCAGGGGTGGAGGCCTGGGTGGTGCTGGCCTCGTAGTACTGGGACGCCGTCGTCTGGGTGTAGAGGGGCGCGTCGGCATAGGAGAAGCTACCGGAGCGGCGTGCCAGTAGGCGAGAGAAAGGAGGAGGGGGAGGGTGGAGGCAGTAAGGGAGTGGCCCTGCCAGGAGGGCCACGCCCCCCCCCCCTCCAAAACATGCGTAACAGGCTGGCCACCAGATTTGGAAGACTGACCTACTGTAAGAGTGTGTGTGTGTGTGTGTGTGTGTGTGTGTGTGTGTGTGTGTGTGTGTGTGTGTGTGTGTGTGTGTGTGTGTGTGTGATTCTTACATAGTACTGGTGGTGTAGTTTGTGTCTCCTCCTTCCACATACTGAACCTGGTTGGTGTACACGTGTTGCACCTGGGTCAGTTGCTGCTGCACCTGACGAACACACACACACACACACACACACACACACACACACACACACACACACACACACACGTACAGCATTACTACACTAAGAAAGTGAACCTCCAAGGTTCAGTTGCATCCTCGTCCCCACCTTAGTAAAATAGCAAAACTGACTTCCTCACTTCCTCCTCCCTCCTCCCTCCCTCTCTTTGTCTCACCCTTGTTCCCTTCTCTCTCTACCACATACTCCCTTGTTCTTGCTGTCTCCCTTTTATCCTATCCCTTTGTATCCCTCCCTCCCTTCACCTTGCTCCCCTAACCTACTCTGAGCAGCATGGCCTCGTCCAGCTGCAACACACGCCTAAGAAGCCGGCCTCGGGTCCGTCGAAGCCTCCCACTATCTCTACCTCCAGGCCTGGCTCAGAGAACAGGTCAAGGGCATAGAGACCAGGCAAGGCAGGCTACAGTTGACCCGCTTTTCTGCTCCGGAAGAGCTGGATGCCAGTACTGGTAAAGTTTAACCCACACAAGGGATTATTTGTTATGGTTTGTTTTCCTTAAATCAATCTACAATGCCTTCTGATGTGAGTGGTTAAGTTCTGAAAGCTGCAACTCCTATGCTATGAGTACTGGGGCCTGCATTGATCTGCTTTGCCTGCGCATTGGGCGGAGAAGACAGAATATGAAAGTAAGAGCACTCCCTTGTATTTTGACTAACTCATGTGTATTAGCCGTGTGCAGCAGCACAATTAATGAGGGGACTTTCTCTGAAAACCTAGAATTGATCACCAATGGACCTTAGATATAGATTGAGGCAAACAGTAGTTGGGTGTTTGAAAGGTGGTAGGTGTGTTTTTGCCTTCATTTGGGTTTACCTCTTGGCTGATATGGACAGGCTGTAGACTTGTGACCGTGAGCTGGGTGCCCGGTTCAGCCTTTGCTATCTGAGAGGTAGCCTGCACAACGGACCGCTGGAGGATCAACACAGACAAAACACTTTACACAACACCGCCCCCTGCCACGTTCATGCCCGGCCGCTATGCAGGCACGTTACATCGGAGCCCCTTGGGCAGGCTGTTTGTGTGTGTGTGTGTGTGTGTGTCTGTGTGCGTGTGGATGTGCGTGTGCTTTCACCTGCTGAGCAGTCTGCACCTGTTGGACCACCTGTGTGGGAACGCCTGTTTGGACCACAACTGGAGGGGGGCTGGAGTCTGAAACGCTGTCGCTGGAGTGGAGGGATCCCTCTGGCCAAGAAAGAGGAAATGGAGGATTTCAGTTCTGTAAATGAACTACTGGGCACTTGTCTACTGGACCGGCCAATTTACGTAGCGACCCGTGGACGTAGTTTCAATATGAATTTATCAGAGACACGCTTCCCTAAAGCATCTGGCTAACTTCACTGCTAGAAGGAAATGTGTCGACTTTAGCAAAATATTTTGTAGTTTCATTAAGTTTGTAAATTAAACAATGCACAAGGTCTCTCACATTTTGTCATGCACAAACTTTTGTATGGGGAATTGAAGCGTTTATGCTAGAGTAGATCCTGAGACAAAAGGGGGTAATTGAATGGGTTATTATTGACCTATACATTAACCTGTCCAATCTGGCCTTACCAGTGACGGTGACCACAATGTACTGTGGCGTGCTTTGAGCGTGGCCCGTCTGTGTGGGGGAGCCCTGGATTTCTGCGGTCACATACTGGGTCTGGGCCACAACCGCCGTTTGGGGGGCCTGGACTGCCGGCTTCTGCCCATCGATGGTGGGGCTCTGGGCCTCGCCGGACGCCCCTGTACCCCCTGGCGTGCTGGCAGTGGGGGACGTCTGGATCTCAGCCAGGTACTGAGTAGTGGTGGTGGTGGAGGTGGCCACCTCCACCGACGACATGGAAACACCAGGGCCCCCTTGGGGTAGACTCGCCGGCTGTGTCTCTCCCACATAGCCTGAGGTGGCCATGGCTCCACCTGGGAATCCCCACTGGTAAGGCAAATGCAACCATGTAAAACAATATTAATAATAATGTTTATTAAACACTTAGAAATTCCCATTTTTGTATCACACCTGTCTAAAACACCTTTTTTCTAGCCTAAAAGTGAATTCATGAAAAAAACCCGTTTTGAGGAGAGGTACCTGGAAAGCTAATCATTTCCTGTGCTAAAAATATTATTATTGTATGAAATGTTAATCGTTTTTATATTATTACCACTACAATCATCATAGATACTACCAATAAAATACATTAAAGTGAAAGTTTAATTCCTTTTATCATTCTGACTAATATTAATGGATAATACTTGAGGCAGTGCAGTGTCGCATTACCTGTAATATGGTCACAATATACACAGTTAATATATTAAATGGCTTTCCTGACAGCATTGCCAGTCCTTTAATGAATGGGCTAGTTCGTGTTTTACAGTTGCAGTTGTAGTTTTACTTAGGAGTATGAATAAAGTCTACTCTACAGACTTATAAATACAAAAAAAGATGACTCCAAACTGCTTTGAGGAATGGAATTGTACGCACCTGCAAAGTAAAAACGCCCTTCCCTGCCACGCCCCTTCCCTATTCAACTTCTGACAATTTACGTTGTGGAGTCGTGGCTTTCAGCTTTGAACGGATTTCCAAATAAGCGTAGCATCAAATCAACACCCGAAGAACAAAAGGTGCAACATAACATGTATCACATTCCGTTCTGGTTTTAATAATGGCAACAAAGTTGGCCGCATGTAGAAGATAGCTGGAGATCAGCAAATGGCAAATTCAACCAAACTAATCAAAGCATTTTATAGCGGAATACCATCTAACTGTGGCAGTTAATCGGTTATTGGAGACAAGAAACATGGGCTTTCCCCGCTGATCATGAATATCAGCACATGTCGTCCTATCCTAACAGCAGCAATGAAAGTACAGCCAACATAATGGCTAACCTAAGCATTGATAATAATAAATCTGGTCTCTATAACAACCGCCATTTTGTACCCTTTGCATTTGACATCGCCATAACAACGGCCTGCCTGAGCATGCATTCGAGGAAGCGTCGGCATGGCAAGCACATTACAATGTACACCGAATGCATAGCGAGCACAAATCCACACGGTCAACGCTTAGGCAAGGGTGATTATTATAATCAAGCTGCTAGCTAACCGGCTAACTTTAGCTTACATTACAATCATGTTATGGCTACTGAATGACGGCGTAATGTTAATTTAAAGACCGCCTGGAATTCATGTATTTAAAATATCCTTAGAGCTTCACCTCTTTTTCCGAATGAACTTTCCAGCGGTAAATTGTTTTTAATTTTAAGGATTCGTTTGTTGTTGTTGATTCGCGTTGCTGGGGTTCTTGTCGCCAGGGCTACCGCGGCTATGGCGCTTCGTCCTCACCAGGGCAACTGTTGCTACCCACTCGCTTTCTTCCCTCCCCCTTCATTGTTCTGATTGGCCAAGCGCTCCGAATTTCTGTTAAAGAGAAACGACAGCTCGTATCGATACAATGCATTTCTAAACGGTGTCGAAAACCGTATATTAAACGTTATAGCTATGGCAGAATCTATGAAAGGGAAATGCATTGAGTCTTTGTTGGGCGTGTCAGAATTCTGCATTACGTGAATTCCTACAATGCGTCTCAGTGTTGTGTTGTATTCATCAATAATAACCAGGACCTGACAATCATTATTCAGGACCAGTACTCGGTTGTAGGTTCTATGTTATTAATCCCTTCTGCATTATTAAAGCCATAGCACTCAATGGTACATTAGGCTTTTTGGGATCATAGGAATTAACAATAACAAATAACACAACGACAACCACTCTATTGTAACTGTACCCGTGCTTGTGATAATGTAGGGCTCCCTAGCAGACCTGGGCTATAATAATATATGATTTTTTAAATAACTTTGAAACAAGAATTCTGAAATCCCTATATTTGTATCCTTTGTGGTTCTTCAAAACCAAAGGAGAAAATAAGTTGTTCTCCTCCTGTATTAGTAAATATGTCTTTCAGAGTTAGGTTCTATTATTAACATAGTTTTAGAAAAGCTTTCATCAAACCATGTATTATACAATTCTATATTTATTCAAACAAAGGAATTTATCTTGTTGGATTTTATCAGCTTATTTTATTATTTTACAATATTTTTCGTAAAGCAGTTTTGAAGCACTTGTATTTAAAAAATTCTATATAACCTGTTTCTCATACAGAAATGGTCCATCAACACCATAGCTGATGCAACATTTTGCAACCCATTTACAAAAACAATATGGTCCTTTTGCTGTGTACGCCTTAATTATTTATTTATAACGTATCATATTATGTGTTGATATGTTAGGCCAGCAAGCAACCTCCAGAAATGTCACGTTGTTTTCTTCCTATGAACAGAATAATTACGAATTCATTATCCCCATTGTAATTTCCAAAACGAGGGGTCTTTGACCTCCATGATCCAGATAATCCAGCTTCTGTCTGACTATGACTTCTTTGTTATCTGACTTTGGAAATGCCACAGGCCCAGTTCCGATCCTTAACCCTATAGTCCAAACCCAAGAGAGTGAGTTTGTTTGCAGAGTGGCAATGAAATGAATAGGTCTACATATAGGTAGATATGATGGGAAGGAGGTCAGAACAGACTCAGGGATATTACAGTATAAAGGTATGAGCAATTGGCCTCTATCACCTGGACATCGTTTATAAACAGTAGCTGGGCAATGGAGTTGAATGCTGAACAGTTCCACCACCAAGTTAGGATTAAGAGCCAAGATGGCTGCTTGGTAAATAAGGTTTATTGCTGTTAATAATTATATTGTATGGCCATAACAGCAATTCAATATTTTGTCAGCAGAATCATGAATTCCTGAAATATGTGTTTCAAGAGATCTGGAAGGCTCATTTACAGTTGGCCTTGCAGGGAACTGTGTGATGATGAACTATATTGTTAAGGAAGCCAGTTGTACTATAATCAAACTGATAAACTGATCAAACTGTAAATGTATGGAACAATATTAAAGCAAATCCTACTTTTCGTGCGGGTTTCCATTGAGGATTAATATGAGGACAATGTCACGTACAGATAATATTCACTGCAAAATTAGTATTTATTTAAATGTTTTATGATAATACTGTAGACAGTATTTACATACACGTGCGGAAGGTTTCATATTTGAAGTTTGTGTAAACATTGTTCTCACAATTCTGTTCTGAAATTCTGTCTAATCCCAGAGGTTCGTACATCCACAGTATTTCTTAATTATTCCTGCTTTTGTTTTCCTAAAGGTCTCTCACTCTATCTCTCGCCCCAATCTCTTAGTCCCTCAGACAAGCGTCTGCATGCGTAGTCGGGCCCTCTTCGTCATCATGTGCTGTGAAACCCCCTTTATAAACGAGGCCAGGGTCACCCTGAAAAGTCACTGCCCAACCAAACCACACAGAGCGAGTCAAGTGTTTTTTCTAAGAATAAAAATAAATAAATAGACAGAGATAGATACAGAGGATAAAGTGTTGATTGAAATTCAGTTATCTCCTTTTGACAATTGAACTTGCACTAGCTGTTGGCTTGCTGTGGGTGTGGGTGTGACTGTGTGCGAGAGGGTCAGTATGTGGAAAGCCGTAGTGTTGGTGGTGTGTCTGCTGGTGGCGGGGATCCATGGCATGGAGGGACCGTCATACGGCGTGAAGCTCTGCGGGCGGGAGTTCATCCGAGCAGTCATATTCACCTGTGGGGGTTCCCGCTGGAAGCGATCCCTGGGTAGCAAAGGTGAGCCTTACTGCTTTGTTGTATCACTGTGGACACTCCGGTCTATTTATTTCTCATGTTCGTTACATTTGTAGAAAACAAAAAATGTTGTACCCAGGTTATGTTGTATTGTTTAGTGCCTGATGGGCCATTTATTTCCATGTTTTACATATGTGACATTTATTTATATTTGCATTACATGTTTTTTTGTATTTATGGTATTATCTATTCTTCTAAAGGCATTAGTCAATGTGTCCAAGGAATTGTCCTTGTTATACACAAAATTATAAATCATTAGTGGTCTTAGTTATTTTGTAGTTTGGAGAAAATACAGTTGATCAAAAACTAAATGAAAGGGAAGCAATCTGAACACCTCTTTTTCAAAGCCATTTATCGTCTACTAATATCATTTATCATATTTTGTATCATGTACATACATAATAATATCATGTATGTATATTTATTTATCTATACTGTAGACAATCAGACCGATAATCAGACCTTTTATTTCTGCTCCCCCCCCCAGAAGTAGATGCGTGGGGCTCCCAGGACGAACCGATATCTGACCAGCCCAGCGGTGTAGACAGCAGCCTCCAGCTTGAAGAAATTGGGGAAAGTGGGTTCAAGCGGACGGTCCGATCCGTCATCTCAGAGGAAATCCTGCAGGCCCTGCGCAGGGACGACCGCAAAGGCCGCGGTGTGGTGGTGGGGCTGTCCAACGCCTGCTGCAAGTGGGGCTGCAGCAAGAGCGAAATCAGCTCTCTCTGCTGATGGAACACCATACAACCTGGGAGGAACAAAAACGGATAGAATTGAGATACGCTCGTGCACACACACACGCACACACACACACACAAACACACACACACACACACACACACACACACACACCCCCCCCCCCACACACACACACACACACACACACACGCACACACTTTGTTTATTAATTTCCTATATTGGCCACATGTCTTGTATTTTTTAATTGGTATTTAGTTACTCGTTCTATGTCTGAAGTTGAAACAAATGACCAATTAGTTGTTGTTAGGATCTGGTCTGTGTTGAAGTTTATTTATATTAAATGAAATAACCCATTCTGATGTATGTGTGCTATTTTTCCAATCAGACAAATACAACTTTTTTGCTGAATGTTTCCCTGGTTCTCTCTCTCTCTCTCTCTCTCTCTCTCTCTCTCTCTCTCTCTCTCTCTCTCTCTCTCTCTCTCTCTCTCTCTCTCTCTCTCTCTCTCTCTCTCTCTCTCTCTCTCTCTCTCTCTCTCTCTCTCTCTCTCTCTCTCTCTCTCTCTCTCTCTCTCTCTCTCTCTCTCCTCTCTCTCTCTCTCTCTCTCTCTCTCTCTCTCTCTCTCTCTCTCTCTCTCTCTCTCTCTCTCTCTCTCTCACTCACTTTCGCCCCGCCCCCTTTCTCATTCTTCCTCTGTGCCTATATATAGGGATGTATGTAAACGTCTCGATGGCAGCATGCGGATATATAACGGGGGACGGGGGGTGGTCATGAGGTCATGAGGTCCTCATGACCACTGCTGTAAATATCTACACTGAGTAAAAAAAAGTAAGTACACGTGCTGTGTTAGTGGTAATCAATACGTTTTCAAGAAGGAAGGCGGAAGTAAAATATGAATATATAAATGTGAGAGCAGATTCAAATCTGTTCAGGGGTTCTCCCCGTGTCACCTGTCTGGAGTTTCCTCATGGAAAAAGTTTCTGTGTCTCTAGTGTAAGTAACGATATTGTATTCGTACGTTGGCCAACTTTGATGAATTGCCGGCATGTAATCGGTTGCTTGCGAGGAAATGTGTCACGGGAATTTCCTGGCAGGGCGGACTCAAAAGTGCATTTTGTTAATAGTACGTTTTTTCTTTATCTTTCCTAGCCTATGAAATTTCATTCTTTGTTTTCTGTACAAATGAATACCATCCTGGGGTAAATTCGTGCGGTTTACGTGACGCTATTACAGTTAGAACGCCGGGAAGGCGAATTTCGATAATACAATCAATTTCCCTGCGCCTTTGGGGCGTTGGCATATCTACTTAAAACATCTTTCGCACCTTCAGACATTTTCGCGGGAGTAAATCGTGGCAACATCTTCTCTGGATTTTGCGGTAAAGGAATTATCTTCATAGTTTTGATAACTTTTGTTGGTTATTTATTCAGCATCCGTCCACCTGTTACCGCTTACCGACTATGCTTTGAGAAAATAATAATATTACTACTAGGCCTACAACTAATACGTGTGTGTGTGTGTGTGTGTGTGTGTGTGTGTGTGTGTGTGTGTGTGTGTGTGTGTGTGTGTGTGTGTGTGTGTGTGTGTGTGTGTGTGTGTGTGTGTGTGTGTGTGTGTGTGTGTGTGAATATAGTACACAAGACCTTGTGTCCATGGCCAGACTTGACAACGGATGGCTTCTCTCCATCTTTTTGGTCATCGTGCCAAACACGAAGGGCTATCTAGCCCAGCAAGGTAAAACTATTTGGAAGTCTTCCTCCTCTTGCTACTCATTAGCTGACCTACTTTATTTATGGATACCTTAAAGACTTTTGGAAAAAAAAAAAGTATTGTAAAATGGACGCAGGTACACAAAGTTAAGTTAAGTTTACCTGAACTGTTTGCATGCACAAGGGATCAGTTACGATGGATGAGGAATGAGTCTTATGAGTCCTCATGAGCAAGAAATTACATGTATTACTAGATGAGTCTTATAACCTCAATATAGCAGTATAATACAGGAAATGCAAACTTGAACAGCATACATTTGTATGTCATACGTTTTTTTTAAATAAACATCCATCGTAGCCCACAGCGATACAATATTGAGAAAGTTGATTCATGGACATGGGAATGATCTTTCGGTTCCCTCCTCCCAACGTTCTTGTGTTAATGACCAGGGGGTCCGCCTCCCCCAACTCGTCTCGAGTGCTGTATTCCCTATGAGGAGGATAGCGGCGTGATGGTGCGGTCACCCATCCAGTGCGTATGGGACCCAGGGCCTCCCTCCAAGACCCCCTCCATCTACACCTTACACTTGGAGTCTGCTGACAACAGGTATGGCAACCTTGCTGAACAACAAAGCTCAAAGCAAGTCCATTATAATGATTATGATGTTGTTACTGCTATTGAAGTGTGATGGAGTACTGAGTTGTTGACGTTTTCATTCTGGCCGCCTCTCTTCGCTTCCTCTTCTATCTCTTAACCTCCTCATTGTCCTCTCCTCTCTTCTTTAATCGTCTCCTCTCCTCTCCCTGCTCTCCTCTTTGTTCTCTTCCCCCATCCTCTACTCTCATCACCTCCTTTTCATATTTCCTCTCCCTTGTCTATCCTCTCCTCTCCCCTCCACTCTCCTTTCATCATCCCCTTTTCACTTCTGTACTCCTCTCCTTTCCTCCTTTTTTCTTCTACTCTCCTTTCCTCTCCTCTCCTCTGTGTAACAGTGTGCAAAAGTTCAATGGGAATAGTACAAATGCGTGTATTCCACCGACGCTGTGGTCCAGCCACAGTGAGCTGACTGTGTGGGTTGAGGCCAAGAACCAGCACGGTTCTGCCTTCTCTCCAAGGTCCACCTTCAACACAGCCAAGATCAGTGAGTAATTCCTGGGAGCCTCTGTCTCACTGAGTGCAGCTGGGTCTGAAATGTCCTTTCTGTGAATATTTCATGACACATTTGAATTGAGTGACTTTAATGACTAACCTTATACACACGTGGCTGTTTGTCTTATTTTAAAATATCTTTTGTGCAACAGCAACTTGTGTGCTCTGTCTTACAGGATGTTTATTTTGTGGTCTTCTCATTTTGTGCTGTTAGGCGGTGTTCACAGTCATTTATAATTCCAATCAAGTTTTTAAGTGTTTGTGTGTGTGTCTTTTTTTTGTGTGGCTATGTTTGCAGTGAAATCAGCTACCCCCAACATCACTCAGCACACCCTGGCGCCTCTGGAGATATACTGGGAGTCAAAGTGTTCAAAGCAGGGTCTCTCTGAGGGCGAATGCAAGGTCCGCCACCGAGTGCTCCCAGGTGTAAGCTGGGCAGAGGTCAGTGGGACTTGTAATGCAGCCATAGTGCTGTTTGTATCTAACCCTACCTCACCCTAACCCTTGATAAGTGGATAGAGATATCTTATTTATTGTTTTTTTCATGCTTAATTTATATTAACAACAGGCTGTTGAAAGAAAAAACTTTTAGTCTTTCAGTAGAGGTTTTCATCCACTGCTTTTTTTTATTCAGATAGGCTTCAATTAATGCATTATAGCCTTCTGGTTTAACACTCTTTTTTTCATTTAGCACAGGCTTTTAATCAAAGTGACCCCTACAATCAACTGGTGTAGCTTACAATAATTGTTGCAAACCCGGTTTCTGTGAGAACCACTATATATATATATATATGTATATATATTCTCTCTTACTTCCTGCTGTAAAAGAGCTTCCTGAATGCTTCTATGTTGTGTTTGTATTCCTAACACTCTTCTTCTGCAAAGTTAATCGAATGTCAAAACTTTATTGGTATTTTTTACTGGATCATTTGGTTACCTTGGGTAGACATTTAAAGCAGAGGTCTTTTCCTTTAGTATTATTGTAATTAGCTTTGTTTTAGTTCATTTAATGTAATGTACATTGTGATTTAGCTCTCCTGCTCGTGCTTTCGCTCTCTGTCTCGTCTTTCAACAGTCTAGTAGTTTCGCTTCCTCTCAAGTCTGACTGTACAGACCATGTGATTCTGTAAAGAATTTGCACGTTGAAGTGATAACCACTTTTGAGGCCTTTTTGCGGGGTTGGCAAGACTATGACGAAATAAGTACTATTCCTTCCAAATAAACAGAGTGAATACAAAAACGACTCTGCAATGCCCTTTTTAAAGGGCCCCTATTTAACCAGCAGGTTATAGTGTAATTAGCCGTTACAAACCATTTCCTAATCTGCCCTGCTCTTTAACCACGCTTTTTGACTAGAGATCATTAGATCACTTAAGGTACATATTTCTCATTGTTATTCAGGTAGAGGAGGGATTCCAGGGCGTCTACTGCTTAGAAAAAGTCCTTCCATATTCATGGTATGAGTTCCAAGTACGCTGTTCGTGTCTTGGGAGCTCACTGAGTGACTGGAGCAAAGTGTATAAGGTGAAGAGCCCAGGAGCAGGTCAGTCTACAACATACTTTGCAACGTCACTCTTGATCTTGTACTTTTAGTTGGTAATAAGTCTCAGCATGTTTTTCAAATTTTCAGCAAGTTAGAAAATCATTGACTAGACAGTGACCTATTTATATTTCATGAAACCATTGGACCTAAATGTATGAACAATTTTATTTTTTATGTTTGTAGTCATGAAAAAATTAATTGAATCTTTGCTAGAAAGACATTTAGTGAAGTCGTCTTTAAAAGTCTAATCGTTAATTGTGTGTGTGTAACAGTGGAACACTTCGTTGGAAGGATGGGGGTGCTAAATGAGTTATACCACCTCATTGCTTGGCAGAAGTAGAAGTAGCAGCCTATAAGTCATAAAATGTTTTTCGTTGGGGTGGGGGATTGACTACTTCATTTAGAAAACCATTAAAGCTGATGCAAAAAGAGGCAAATGCCAACAGTCTCACGCTGGAGGAATGATTTCCTGCGTCAGTACTCGCTAGTTCATATTCAATCTCCTGCTTAATGGAGTGGTGCAGCATGAACGTACATTAACATGTGTATTAAATTTGCAATCAGTCAAATATTTCTGCTGTTTTCTTTATCAATGCAGCTTGTTGTATGATGTTTTATATTAATGAACTAATTAATTACATTATTAATGGTATATTATGTAAGCTAATATTTTTGTATATTAGTCCAATAGTAGCCTTTTATTTTCTGAAAAATGAAGATCCTGACATGAATGGATGCATACGTTGCCGATGTCAATTTGTTTGTAGGGGCGATTGGTCATTAAGCATAGGCGCTGCACATGGCCTACAGACAGTTGTAGGAAACCCTGAAAGCATTTAAACCACATTGAGCAGCATGAATAATATGATCAATTTTTCGATTATCATTCGACAGTGGGTCTGGCCTGATAAATCATGTTAGACTATGCAATGTCTTATTTGAGGTCACGCCTAATTCTTGCATGTAAAGTTATTTATTGCCCCTACACGAGTTGAAAATGGACCCCTGGCGAGGTCAGTTAAGGCAACCATTGTCAAAACCACATCAGGGGGTAGTGTATGCTATATTCAATCTAGAATGACCCTTGATATGTTTGCAACTACTAACAACTCTCGGTGTACATCCTCTAAAAGTGCTAAATTCTGCCAATGCTCAGATTATAATCAAACATTATGAAAAGGATCCCTACAGAGTAATGAAATATGTTTCTATACCATTCCCTTGATACCTGTCCGTTGTTATTTTGTTCATCCAAGTCTCGCTCTAGTATAGTCTTCCTTTGAAATCTCGTTGTTGCTGCAGGTAATTTCTCTATTGGCATTACTCCTTCACCCCAATATTTTAATTAACAAGCATTCTGTAGTCCAAATTTCCACTGTTCTCTTCCTGCAACAACTCATAGCTCTTTGAGCATGTCAATGGTGAAAACCCACACCTTTTTATAGGATATACATTGACGGTTAAAATATGTTGTCCATATAGTCCCTTAAATCTAAAATGATCAGAAAATCCAGGTGAAAAGAATCCTTCAGTCTTCCTTTAACTACATGATTTTACTACAAATAATGGTTTGGTTTGGATTGTGTTCTCACTTGTATCCCTCTCGTTCTGTACTCATGTGTTTTTGTTCCAGCTCCTGTTGGTATGCTGGACGTATGGAGTGATTGCCAATTATCACCTCAAAGCGCTGAGTGCGCGCTCATGTGGAAGGTATGCAAACCAGTTTCACCTAAAACATCTGCCTCGGGCAGGGGTTAAACCCCGATATATTTGTCGCCTGTGGCTGACCTCAGAATTGTTCGAGCTCTGCAAGCGCAAAGTATCCTTCAAACTTACCTATAGTAATTTACTTTCCTCCACACAGACGCCTCCAGGGTGGAATGCTGGAAGTGAAATCCTCGGTTATTTGGTAACGTTGTCTCATTTGAACGGCATGGTTACCCTGGTGAACGTGTCCATGGTTGACAAGGCAAGCGACCAGTTGACCTGTGACAAGAAGCTGTGCCACCCTATGGCCAAAGATGTGACAGCTGTGAATGTATCAGCCTACACTGCATATGGGGCCACAACACCTGCTTGTCTTCGTATACCTCTGACAGGTAACACGTTTTCATCAACATAAACGACTGCTGGGTACATTGTGATTCTGATAGACCTGTACAGACACACTATTGGTCACAATTTAATCATATGGTCATTGCCACTGATTTCAAGCTGAATATGTGTTTTTTGGATGTTAGTTGAATCTAGTATATTATAATATCTGTATTACCAGCAGCCCTATACATATACTTGTGTTGTCTAAATTAGTCATTTTGTAATCTAAGTTAATAACACTGGCATGTCTGTCCTTTGAAAACAATGCAAACAACTAATTGAATTAATTAAAAAAAATGTTTTAATTTAAAAATAAAAATAACTTTGACATTGATTGACATTCACTTTTGCACTCTTTCTCAAGCACAATATAACAGAGGGGAAGCTCTTCAGCTAAGTATGAGCGCTGAAAGACTTTTAGTGTCTTGGAATCCCCCTACTGGATTCATAAACAACCAATCGAAATATGTGGTGCAGTATAAGCAGGCTGGACTCCTGAAAACTCCTGCCCAAGGCTTCGATTGGATCAGACTGGACAGGACCCAGATTAATGCCACCCTGACAGGTCTGCATAACCTTTTATTTTTTTATTTTCGTTTTTTATTTTGAGTTAAGGAAAATCCCAGACAGAATCCATGTTACTCCAGCTAGTTCACCAAGGGACAGAACAGTTAATACTTGAATTTGGTTATATTTAGTAATCTTAGGTGAACTTTATATTTATATTAGATTTGAAATCGTGTGACCTTCCCGCTTTGCGTTTGTCTCCATCTACAGGCCAGTTTGAGAATTACACCGCCTACCAAGTGGCATTGTTCTTGGTATCTCCCTACGGAGCCAGTGATCACATTTCATCTGCAGTTGGATATGTTCATCAAGGAAGTAAGAATTCATGTAGTACTTTCTAATGTTTTAATTTACCCCTTTTAAGCACTAAAGAACCTCACCACCTCCTCATCTATTCTCAGTCCCTCCCAAAGTGCCCTCCTTTGAAGTGGTTAAAGTCAAGGCCAACAGTGTGAAGGTGATTTGGACGCCAATTCTCCTTCCTCAGAGAAGAGGGGTGATTGTATGCTATCAAATAGGATTGGACAGCCAAGGAGGTACAACATTTTTTTCAACTCTGCTGTGTTATTACATTACTGCAGTCATCACTAAATTATATGACAATAATAATAATGAATCATATCAACAAAATGATTGGCTATTGCAATGTATGAAGAATTTCCCGCCATAGTAATCCACAGACCGAATTGATGAGAGAGATAAGAAATCGGAACGCAGAATACATAGGATAGCAGTTATTCTACGTTGGCTGCTTGATTAAAGTGATTTTCTCTCTCCCTCTCTCTCTCCCTCCCCCTCTCAGTGCATAATTTGAGTGAGCATCAAGGTGATAAAGACAGGAGCTTTCGGTTGGATGACCTCGAGCCTAGCCAAAACTATGAGGTTTGGATCAGGGCCATCACTGAGGCTGGGCCAGGACCAAAGTCCACAGCAACATTCAAAACAGAGGGCTTTGGTACGGTACCGGTTACTGACACGTCTTGATGGACGATAAAGTTATTACAAGTTAAAAAGTGGTGCCTAAAACATTTTTCTGACAATGTGTGTTTTGATGCATTATGCCCTTGCTTTAAATAAAATAATACTTTTCTAGTTACTGTATGTTCAGTTTTTTGTCCTTAACTAAGGGATTCATCTTGGTTTACAAAAAATATCATTTATCAATCTGAATGTACAATCGGGTCATATCTAATGTATTCTTTATTTGTTTCATAATTTGTTTCATTCTCCGCACAGATTTCAACCCTCTGTTTTTCCTGGTTATATTTTTTTCATTCATACCTTTCCTCTTGATATGGAAATATTCCTGGTGAGGCACTTATCCTTGTCAATGATCAGAAATTATACAGTTTTGTATAATATTTGTTTAAATTAGTGAGGATTGTGTGTTATATTACCCACCCATATATATATACATGTCTCTGTTTAGGGTAATTAAGGAATGCATTGGTTTTAAGAAAGTGCCTGACCCAAGCAACAGCCATGTTTTTCAAAAGATGAACAACCAGGTGAGTTAACCACTTTTTGGATAGACTTTTTTTCTTTGGATAAAATGTCTTTCAGCCTTCTTTGCAGCCAATATAATTACAGGGATTTGGATTGTTATCACTATAATTGCTCATGCAATTGCCGTTTTATTGTTAAATGATTCAGGAGATGATTTTACTTACAGTGACTCATTGATATCAGATGGCAAATAGCAGTTAGAATGTCTGAAAGTAGGGGGGATCTAATCCAGGGCTACGATTATAGCTATCTAATGTGCTGCACTTAACAATAGTGTGATGATGAATGGTCCGTCAACAGAATTCAACTTTATTTTGTAGATCAACTTTTGCATCCCTGTGGAAGAGCCTGACCCTGTGCTGTCGCACCTGGAGATCATTAAATACAAGTTGGCCGGAGGAAAGATTGGACACCGAGGATCACAGGGGGCCATTGGGGGTCTGATGGACCAGGGGGAATTGGCAGGCGAAGGGAACACTGCTTCTAGAGAGGACTGCTACAGCAAAATGACAGACTCGGACGAGGACAGAGACGATTATGAGAAGCACTTCCTTCCAACTGCTATGGAAATTATGTGTCTTTGATGGTAATGCGATGGTTTGGTGTTGTCAATAACGGCACAATGTATTTTTTGACTTTTTACTCACTGTTAAATATTTCTGGATTAAATTGTTTTATTTTTCCACGTGTGTGAATGTCTAAAGTGTAGCCTACAATACATTTCTCCCTTGACAAACAAGCTCTTAAAAATGTATCCAAATATGTTGCCAAAATGCACTTTAGAAAACGGTAGTGTGTTAAACGTGCATCAATGGTATTTAAGTAGGCCTTCTTGATATAAGTTTCAGCCTGGCCAAATGCAACAGTATTAATTTTGAAATAAATTAACAGTGGTGTATACAAAAAACAGTGTAGGCCTACATGCCTACCTTGTAACGTGATGAAGCAATGGAGTAATATTGCAAAACCAAAGACGGTACAACAAGTATATTTATATCTACTTAGTTCCTCACTCAATAATGGTGCTCAAATCTTAACAATAGGGATGCAAAAAAATATGAATGATGTTAATAATGCACATTACAGTAATCTATGCGAATATTAGACCTATAACCCGTGACTATGTAGGTAAAAAGGTACTATGGGCAATGGTAATCTAAGTTGACTATGAGTTTTAGTTCAGATTTATTGTTCATACGTATATATTTAATACACCTATCTACAATCCAAACACTGTCTCTAAACGGAAGCCGAGCAAGAATCATTTCCTCCTGTGCGTTTTTTCAAGCAATTGCTAGGATCCGGGCAGCAGCAGCACGAGCCAGAGCAGCGGCCCCGTGGTTAACGAGCAACTGAAAAGCTGATATTGTACGTAAAGTATTAGTCCCTTCTCCTAAACTAAATGTACCACTAGGAAGTCGTAGATTGATGTAAGTTGGGGATGTCTATTTGAGAATGCCTAACTGGAGGGTTTGATGGGAGTTTTTCTTGACTAAATTAGCCTATAGTTGCTACCTAGCCCTAGCATAGTTTTAAGCCGCTGTTAGCTTGCTAGCTTAGCTGCTATGAAAACGTGTTGTTGCAAGTTCGTTTCTCTTTAGCGCCAGCGGTAATATTTGTATTGTTAACCGTTGTATTATTACACATTCGTCGATGATAGTTCGTTATTAAAGTATTTTGTCGCTTCTTTTTTTTGTATGCAACTGTATAGAGAACACGTTCTAGCACCTGAGCTCGTGACCAGCCTGCCCAACAGGCCCGGCAAGGACACGTTGTGTTTGATTCCACATTCAATTATTCGTCCTCGTTGCAAGGATGGTTGTGATTCGAAAGGGTCCAATTAATATATCCTATATCAATCAGTAAGCATTTGTCTAGTCTGTAAACGTGTAATCGGCACATGGCCAGTTGTTCCCCGGCATGGGCGGCAATACAGGGAAACGCACAATACTTTCCCGTTCCCTCCAACTCTTAAACCCTTTGGACCAAACGTGATCCATTGAAGACCCAGCCTCGCTGCACGTTTTCAGTGGTCTATTCGAGTCACTGGTTCGATTTAATTCCTGCCTATTCCAAAATAACCTAGTTTTTATGACTTTGACTTTTTTTTTCGAATTGGCTGGGGAGTATTAAACGATTATGTCTAGTCACCGATTGTGTTGGTCTTGCGGTCCAAAATGTCATAGGGTTTTTTCCGTGCGCCACCACATATAGAAACTAAACCTAAATTGGCAGGCGTTTCTATTTTGAGACGGGCTGTTTTTCCTGTTAATCTATCTCAAAAGGATTCAGCCGGCGTAGGTTGAGTGAAGGCCTGTCTCCTACTCAACCACGACCCCAGCACCATGTGCACGACACACGTCGTTATCTAGTACCTGATTGCAGAGTTGCTCAACTTCTTCTTCAAGCCGGTTGTTCGGTGATTGATTAATACCTTCTGCAGAATACATACCCTACTAACCCAAACCCTACTGGCATGCTATTATTGTCATGTATACAGGCAAATCTTTGAGTATTTCCACATATGCCCTGTGAGAAACAATAGTCTTTCTAAGGTCTTGAGTATATTGATGTTTGATTCTCAATCTGGGGATGGTGTATACAATTGCATCTCACGAACCAGTGATGGTGTTTGCATTCGTACGGCCTGATCCAGCAATTGAAGATGTATGCTGAATTCTGCTTATTACTCATTATTTTCAAGGGAGGAATTTAAAAGTTGAGTAATGCGTGTTTGGGTTCTAGGATTGAGTGGCAGCCAGATGAGCGGGACTGCAGCAGGTCCTACAGCTTCTTAAGGACTCCCAGTCGCCAAACACAGCCACACAGAGAGCTGTCCAACAAGTATCCTTCCTCAGTGGCCTTTAATTCCTACCACAGGCTCTCTGATCAAAGGGCTTTATACAATGACTGAAAACGGCCGTGGACAAAATTACCTACCTGCAAAACATATACTGGCTGAAATTTTCTCGTCTCATCTAATTTATCAACAAGTATTTGCCAATGAGAGGCAGAGTAGAGCGGGTCATGACTTCGCCTTCTGTCTGCTAACCTCGGTAGATGCTGAAGGACGTCTCGTGCCGCTCATTTGATCACAAAACTACTAGCATCTCCTCCGGCTTGCGTGGAGAACAAAATTATTGTAAGCAACTTGTTATTTAGTAATTATGCGGGGATAAGGTTAGTTGGTCAATTAAAGAACCATGGAATCTACTGTTTTAGCTGTAATTCGAACAAATAAAAAAATGTGTTTAAGGAAAGGGGGTAGGGGGGGTCGTAATCCCCATGGTTACGACTACGAAAACGTTTGTATGAGCATTATAATGAGTGAAGTTGCATGTGAAATGCGCCAACACCCTGTAGCGGTGTGTAGTTGTCCGGGGAGCCAAACCCTGACTCGGATACGATAATTGTAAATCACTATTAATATATTAGATTTTTTGTAAAAAATTATACATTTTATGTTTTCTTTAATTGATGCGACACATCTTGCTGATGCGTCACATTTTTAGCACTGCTAGTTGTTAGGCCGACGTGCATTGCCCATTTTCTTCCTTCCTGGCAAAAAAAAAATCAGCATTTTCGTTGGATAAAGCCTCTGCTAAATAGATAAATGTATATTGAATATTTCTGTTCAACGTTGGTCCTTAACCGCCAAACCGAAACTTGAACAGCTAACCAATTTCCAGACTTCAACAACTATCTTATTTTTGTCCTTACACGACTTAAACTGAAGGTAAGTCAGTGTCTGATATAACAGCATACACAAAATGTCATGCATGCTGTTATTTTGGTTGGGCAACGTGTTTAACTATAGGCCCACTGTGTGTGCCCAGGTTGTAGGATGTTGAGAATGTAGCACATTTGTTATATCACAATGCTACATCTGAATAGTGTGTACTAGTAATGTCAGAAGAGGCTTTATGCAGCTGCCAGGTTTGAACAGCGGTTCTAGGACTTTCTTACAAAAAACTTCACAACTTAATTAATGCAGTCCAAATGTAATTGTGTTGTACTAAA
This sequence comes from Gadus morhua, assembly GCF_902167405.1. Taxonomy (NCBI): domain Eukaryota; kingdom Metazoa; phylum Chordata; class Actinopteri; order Gadiformes; family Gadidae; genus Gadus; species Gadus morhua. The sequence continues at coordinate 13,540,371 of NC_044049.1, read as the reverse complement.
TATTTCCTGGAAATAGAATAGAAACTGTAATTGCAACACAACATAGTTGGCTCTACTTATTTTTAAAATAAATAAGTGCAATCTTGAAGATAAACCCAGCTCATTGAAATGCAAAAAAATATTGTTCCTTATATTCTGATCCAGGTAATGTGTATACTTGTATTAGCATTTCCAAAAATAGCTGGTGACACTGTTACTCAAACATTCAGTGCTACATTAATAGTTAGTGTTGAAGTACCTTTTTTTAACTCGCACCTCTTGTGACTTTGACCAGTCCCTAATGTTCATAACATTCTGTATGTTCAGATGAGCCCACTCGGTCGCTCAGCGGCCTGATACTCAAGAACAATGGAAGGGCCCACTACCAGAACTTTCCGCCCACTGTGCAGAGTTCATCAAGCAGGAATGTCTCTCCAACATTGGGGACCCATCACCTCTCATCCGTGCTACATTGGTGGGTTTTTTTTTATTTCTAACCTCGAGAATCATGTTACTGACTGAAAATGATGATGGATTGTATCGTAGTCTTACAAAACACTATGTTCTATATATCACTTGTTGAGTAGAACCTCACCCCTTTGTTTCTTGTTGGCACTTTCATACACTAAGCATTTACAAGTAATGCCATTGAGAAGGAAACTCAAACAAAACCTGTTAAATACTCAACACTTTCATAATCATTGGAATAGCTGAGACTTTTCTCATTTATCGTAACCTTTTAAGCATTCGATTTTGGCACAAAGAAAAATAGACCCTTGTACCCTGGAAATTATGACATACCCAGCTCATTGAAAAACAATGAAAAATCTTGTTCTATATTATTCTGATCCAGGGCCACATAAATCCACAAGCACATTTTGTATGTTTTACCTTCTGATGACTTGGGTCTGCGTACGAATTGTTTCTGATGAAAATATATACAAAAGGGCGTTTTAGATATTTTAAGTCAGACATGCAAACGGCACGCTTTTTGGTGTGGAATCGCTTTTTTATCATCAATTTGGAGGACCTGTGTGGTTAGTGCAGATCCGAAGATTTTTTTCTTTGGGGGGTGTCGATCGGTGCGCGAATAATCTAATTGATTACTCTACCAATCATTATAACGCCGTTACCGTCGCTTACAAAAAAGTCGCTGCGTTACTATAATTGAAGCAGTTTTTTCATCAGACCAACTGGCTATGTCTGTACTGTTAGTCGGAACGAGACAATTGTATTAATGATAATGATTGGCTGAGGTAGAGTAACATGTCACAGTAAGCCAATCAGAGGTAGAGTTCGGTGGTTATTATTTACACAACGTAGAAGCACAGACCCACAACGACCCAAGTGAGTCAACAAGAAACCGGAATGGCAAGTCCAAATAATCCAAAAACGGCCTTCTTTAAATGGAAGTGGATTTGATTACTTTTCCCTCTAAGAAATCGAAGGAACAAGGGAATCGTGAAATGCACATTATGACCCGGAGAGCCCTCTACGTCGTCGCAGACCCTCTCCGTAGATCCATATTTTTATCCGTCGTCGCAACGGAGACTGCAGAGACGGAAATTGGTCCTCTAACAATTTTTCCCCCGGAATCACTTTTCCCGGTTGCATATTAACGAATCATACTATGGTCACGTCAAGTCACGCCCTACTCTGTCTGTGATTGACTGGGTTTCATGCAACTCAACTGGACACTTTAGATCATCCATTGACAGTAGAATCAAGACAGGGGTGGCGTGTGTGACGGACCAATCAGAAATAGAGGCGGGTGTGTCTTTTCAGGATATTGGTGTGGCCATACTAGGATTCGTAATTCGCTTTTGCAACTTATTTACTTAATACCTTTTTTTACTTTGCACATTAAGGAACAATAAAGCACCAAATAAGATTTAAAAAGCTTTGGAAGTTTTATTTACAACACTATTTACATGGTTAGTAGTCATCATATAAGATCGATCGGGCGGCAAATTGCATGGGTTATCCAACATCCCGATGGAGAACTTCGATGGCTCGAGGAGTCCTCCGTAGTTACGGAGTCTGAGTAGTATACTTTGGCCTACTTTTATAACTTGTAATTCGAGTAACTATTTTATTTACTTTTTGGGAGAAATAATTAGCATCTACTTTTAAATTTGTAACTCATTAACTACTACTACTACTACTATTTTCGGGAGATGTTAGTAACTAACTAATTAGCCTTTTTAAAGTAACTTGCCGAACACTGCTAGTAACCATGTAAATAGTGTTGTAAATGTACTTTCAAATCTTATCTCCGTCAATCTCCGTTGTCCGAGATGGACGTGTCGACAGATGGTTGAAAGATATTGGACGCGGACGTAGAGCGGTTATCTCCGTGTCTACATACAGCACTAAATGGCGTAGTAAAAATCAGCCTTCAGGCTGACCAATTAATATGAGATCATGAGTGGTCTTAAAATGCTATTCTTCGCGAGGACCTTTCCATCACAGCCTATCACCTGCTATACGCAGTCATTTCTTCTACTAAATATAATTTCCTATTTATTGAAGCATATAGCACAGGCCTTCTCATGTTAATAGGATATTACTCCATCATAATTTTTCCTACCTTGGGTAGCTCTTTTTTTTTTGTTTGCATCCCTGCAGTTAAGACTTATCGTCCATTCTGAGTAATGTACTCCTCCTGAACCTTTCTCTATTATGGCTGTAGGGAATGTATAAACCCCCCACGCTGAAGTTTTTACTCATACAGGCCTTCTCACTACAGACGGTACACACACAGAACTGAGTAACTTTTCCGTATTAAATCGTAGTAATGGGCTTACAGACTTGAATAAATATTCAGCATAAAATTAAAATCGTATTTGCTTTTATTAATCTGACCCTAGCTGTGGGTCAACTTATTTATTTTAGACTATTCTGGAACTCTTGTGTTCTATTAACCTGACCTTGGTTCTACTGAAGACTGAATCTCAGGTGCTGTAATCTCAGTCTTTCTCATTGTTGCCCTGTCTCCCTCCTACCAGGCATCCTTATCACCACCATTGCCTCCAAGGGTGACCTGCAGACATGGCCTGAACTGCTGCCACAGCTCTGCAACCTGTTGAACTCTGAGGACTATAACACATGCGAGGTCTGAACGCTTGCTTTTCTTGATATGCCAGTTGACACTTTTAATGCCAGTTGCAGTACGAACTAGATAAAGTCTTAACATTTAGGTGATGGACGGTATTCACCAAAGACTGGTACTTTAATCCCTGGAAATGATGACAAACCCAGCTCATTGAAATACAATGAAAATTCATGCTTCCTTATATTCTGATCCAGGGCCCATCCACAAGCAATTTTTAGGTTTGGTACTGTATTTTATCTGACATGTTTTTGTGCATTCACAGGGCTCTTTTGGAGCACTGCAGAAGATCTGCGAGGACTCGTCTGAGTTGCTGGACAGCGATGCCCTGAATAGACCACTGAACATCATGATCCCCAAAGTTCCTTCAGTTTTTCAAGCATTGCAGTCCAAAGATCAGGTCCAGTGGTTTTTCTTCAGGCATTCATATAATACTCCTATTCTCTGTTGTGCTGAATGAGATGCATAAATATAACGCATCCTGATTCGAAATAAAGGTTTTTTCTTGTACTGTTCTGATCCGAAGGCATTGTTATGGCGCTTTCATCTCCTGATCTCGTGTTAGGTTTCCTCTTGTCCATCTCCTCTGCGGAGGAAGATGGTAGTGATGCTTCAATGCATGCTTCTCTCTCTCCGATCGCAGGTCCCATGCCATAGCCTGTGTAAACCAGTTCATCATTGGCCGAGCCCAGGCCTTGATGGATAACATTGACACCCTTCATAGAGGTGAGTTTACCTGGCCGGTAAGCTCCTTCAAGTATCCACCTCTATTATGGGAGTGAACCTAAAAACATTCATATCCCATTTTCCTAATCAACAAATCCCGTTCTCAATTTGTCCTTTTTCTTGTTTGTGCCTGTCCGTTCAGAGTCTCTTTGCCTTGGCAGCAGATGAAGACTCTGAAGTGAGGAAGAATGTCTGCAGGGCACTGGTGATGCTGCTGGAGGTCCGTGTCGACCGCCTCATCCCCCACATGTTCAGCATCATCCAGGTAAAACACACTCTTAATATGGTACTGCCTTGTTTAATGAATACAAATACCGAATCATGACTGCTTTTTACATAATCCTATATAGTGTTAATTTTTTTTTAATCATTCTCTGCAGTACTTATGCTCAAATACCAGCTGTGCTTTCTCGCTCTCTTCTCTCGGAAGGCGAGTTATTAGGCATGCATACAGCGCCATACAGAGTCTCTCAGTAATTTGGCACTAGTCTCAATGCTCTGTTTGCACGGTATTGGCTAAAAGTTAGGCAACACAGCTAGCATTTCAAGTGCAGTGCCTCCGCTAACGGTTTAGGTAGAGAAAGAAATGGTAGGAGTGCTGTTCAGAAGTAGCCTACTTATGCTTTGAGGCAAATTAGGCATGTATACCCATATGCAAGAACAAGATTTTTGTTTCATAATTTTGCACAGCAATAGCGATCTTTTTCACGACATTTTCATCTGCACAAACTATACATTACATGAAAGCTGAGCCTCCACCGATCCCAACAGTCCAAACCATATCACCTTGTGACTAAAACTTGAGAACAAACTTCCCCTTTTCTTTTTACACAAATTATGTATGTTCTACCTTTTTGTTATGGTCTGAAAAAGTAGAGTCATCACATCAATCCACCATTATCCAGTGTCTGGGCCCAATTTTGCCACTAAACATAGTGTTTACAATCTATGACTAAGAAGGGTTCTGAGGAAATAGTTAAATTGCCTTCAATCAGAACACGTGTTTTTTCAGCGCTAGCTGTGGCCATATGGTGTTATGCAATTGTTTTTTTCTTGGTGTTATTCAATTATATTTGCCCTGAAACTTTCAAAAGAGTTGTGAAGAAAAGGCTTTGAGATATGACGTTTAAGGTCTCAGTTCAGTGAAGCACTTTAAACAGTCGCACTTTCTATTTGGTAATGTAAATGTATTTAGATTCAAATGTTTGTTTGTTAAATTACAGCTTAGTGTAGCACTTTAAACACTTTATTTTTTTACATATGTAATAGGCTTCAAATAAAGACTGGCATTTACCTACACCTTATTCTTGTTTTAAAATATTTACCCAATATATTAATGCATATTAGAAGCGATAAAAACATGAACTTGTGGCATTAAAGGCGACACAATTAAAAATTGTGGGGCACCAGTGCAACCAATACAAAAGTTAGTCTGGAGCCCTGCATTATGGGCAAATGACTGTTTGACGACAAGTGATTGGAGGATGGTGTGTATATATAAGGGGTGGTTGAAGAAAACTGGCAGCATTAAGGAGGCCAACTGTATACAATTATACAGTTGGGGACAATGGGTCAAACCGCACTAGATTCCCACACAAAAAGCGAGAAACGTAAGCACTTCATTATTAATAATAATAATAATTCATTTTATTTGAGGGCGCCTTTCAAAGCACCCAAGGTCACCTTACAGGGCAGTTTAAAAACAAAATCAACAATCATAAAAAACACAAGAACAAGATACATTGGACACTTTACATAAGTGGGGTGAAATGGGTTAGATGGAATATTTCAGTTTAAAAAGATGTTTTGAGACGGGACTTAAAAGTGGAAAGTGTCAGAATTACGCATGTCAGGTGGGAGGGTGTTCCAGAGGTGGGGGGCAGATCAGCTGAAGGCTCTGGACCCCATGGTAACCAGGCGGGCGGGAGGCACATTGAATTGAATGGAAGAGGAGGACCGGAGAGGGCGGGTGGGGTGTGTTGGTGTGTAGGAGTTCACAGATGTATGGAGGGGCGAGGTTGTGGAGGGCCTTGAAGGTGAGGAGCAGATCTTGAAGTGGATGCGGGTTTGACAGGGAGCCAGTGAAGCTGCTGAAGGACAGGGGTGATGTGATTAATGGAGGGGGTTCTGGTGATGATGCGGGCGTCAGATTTCTGGACCAGTTGGAGTTTGCGGATGGACTTGAGGGGGAGACCGAAGAGGAGGGAGTTACAGTAATCGATAAGGGAAGTGACCAGGGTGTGAACAAGGATGGCTGTGCTATGGGGTGTGAGGGATGGGCGGAGGCGGTTGATATTGCGTAGATGGTAGTAGGCAGACCTGGTGATGTTATTGATGTGTGCTTGGAATGATGGTGTGCTGTCGAGGATGACACCCAGACTCTTAACCTGAGGGGAGGGGAAGACTGAGGTGTTGTCGATAGTGATGGAAAAGCTGTCAGGTTTTGTGAGGGTTGATTTGGTGCCGATGAGGAGGACTTCTGTTTTATTGCTGTTGAGTTTGAGAAAGTTGCAGGTGAACCAGGATTTTATTTCTTGTAGGCAATCGGAGAGGGAGGTGGGAGGAAGGGTAGAAGTGAGCTTGGTGGATATGTAGAGCTGATCATTGCGGATCAGTCGGGTAGTTATCCTATTCAAATGTTTACAACACCATCACCCAGTGCTCAGCCAAGTACACCTGCTATTAGTGCGCGGCAAATGTTACCATTTGGTCACAGTCTGGAGTAGGGGTGTGCACGGGTACACGTGTACACTTGTAGCCGTTTCAGAAAAATCAGTAAGCGAAAACCGTACAAAAAAAAAAATCACCATGCCATTGTTTCAATGGGAATCGTGACGGTCCATACTTTCAACATAAAGTGTGCATATTTATAATTTGAAATCCGTCCCAGCATCCTAATTAACACCGCAACTGCAAATGAACCACGCGGAGATAACCATGGAACCCGGTCAATCAAATTTTCTTTTTTGCGATCATTCTGCTCGCGCATCGCCGTGTTGGTAAATAACCCCCCTATAGCGCGACTGCGGTCCACTTAAAAAAAAAAAAAAAACAATCAATAAAAAAAAAACGGTTTACCGTGTACATGAAAAAAAAAAAGGGGTTGTGTAACTGTTAAAACATTTTTGCAACCGTTCACACCCCTAGTCTGTAGCCCTATTGTCGAATGACAAAACCAGACCAGAACATGCGGTTTGAAGGCTGTTGATCTAACGCAAACGTGGTGTTTCCTACCATTCCTCTATAGTACATGCTTCAACGGACCCAGGACCCCGATGAGAATGTGGCTCTTGAGGCCTGTGAATTCTGGCTGACCCTGGCGGAGCAGCCCATCTGTAAGGACGTGCTCTCTGGACACTTGGTGCAGTAAGTCCCCTTGGACATACCCCCTGCCGGCTGCAGTGGTCGCTCACACTAGAGGAACAAATATGTTGTGTTAGTCTAACGTATTTCCACAATAATCAGTTGATCAAATGGTTCCCTAGGTGGGTCATATTTTGATCAGTATTTTATTATAAAGTTAGATACCCTGGAGGGATGACAAGCTCATTGAAATACAATGGAAGTTTTTGATTGCGTTTTATAAGAGAAGCAATCAATAAAAAATCCATAGTTTAATGGACAATTAAACAACGGTCATTAGCAGCCCAACATAAACCTCTCACTGTATGGCGACCCTCTTATCCATTAAGCTGAAAAAACTGCGACATCTTATGGTCCACTGGATGTCTCGTACCACTGGATGTGTTCTCAACCTTGTTGTGCTGTCATTTTTGTTCAACGTTTTTCCAAAGCCCTTTTGTGTTATCCGTGTTTTCAGAAACATCCTTGTTGGGCATGAACAATGTTTGTCACGTAAATACACTCCATGTCCATTTACTCTTTTATCTATCTGGATGGATCAAATCAGCGTGTTCATCTTAACACAGTGGGCTACTTTGTTTATGAGTTTGTCGGTGTTTTTTGTGTATTTTTTTTTTTTTTTCTCGCTCTTACAGACTGATTCCCATCCTGGTGAATGGGATGAAGTACTCTGAGATAGACATCATTCTCCTCAAGGTGGGCTTGTGTAGTCTCTCTTTTAATAGAAAATTGATCATGTGCTGTTCCCCCTCCTTCACACATGCCTGTGATGACAGCTTATTCACCATGAGACTTATGTCTGTCTGCCTTATACTTTCTTGTTTAAGTCTGCACCCTTTTCCTGACACCCGACGTGTTTTCAGTGTAAATAACTGGTGACAACTCTCGCCACCTTTGAAACAAGTTTTTTTTTTTTTTTTTTTTTTTTTTTTTTTTTTTTTAAAAGCTCATGGAAATGTAAATTTCGATGAGCCAGATGTTTTTTTGCCGGATGTTTTCTATCGTATCTGGCAAAAAGTGTTGCTTTGCTTGCCCTGTCAAATATAATATTTTATACTTCGATAAATAATACGCTACATTCTGATCTAAAATCGAAATGTGTTTTGCTGAAGTGTGGTTAACGGACATTACCTACATTGCGTATCAGAATGTCTGTTTATTTTTGGACATGCATCGAATCAAAATATTTGCATCTTAGTGTAAATTCCTCTCCTTAATCCATTGGAGAGTCCCTAGGGCCAGCAACGGGGGTGGCTGTTGGAAGGGCACCGTGGGTTGATGGCAGGGTTCTTTGCTGCTCTATGCAGGGTGATGTGGAGGAAGACGAGGCTGTGCCCGACAGCGAGCAGGACATCAAGCCGCGCTTCCACAAGTCTCGCACTGTCACCCTCCAACACGAAGGGGGCGGCGGCGAGGAGCAAGAGGACATAGACGACGACGACGACGACGATGATGACGACACGCTGTCCGACTGGAACCTGCGTAAGTCTGGACATCTGTTTGGGGTGGTGGTGATTGTTTGTTACTTTTAATGTATTCATGAGGTGGACGATGTTCTGCTCATGGGTCCTGCTCAGAAGTTTCACTATTGCTGTTGGTGGTTTTATTTAAGGATCCTGGAAATGATGATAAACCCCAGCTCATTGAAATACAATGAAAATTCATGTTCCTTATTTTCTGATCCAGGGTACACCACAACCACCTATATAGCCCTTCTCTTTGTCAATGTCTCCATTTGTTAATGTCTTCCGTCCGTGCAGGAAAGTGTTCTTGCGGCGGCGTTGGACGTGTTGGCCAACGTGTTTCGCGACGAGCTGCTGCCGCACCTGCTGCCCCTGCTCAAGGGCTTGCTTTTTCACCCTGACTGGGTCATCAAGGAGTCGGGCATCCTGGTGCTCGGAGCCATCGCTGAGGGTGAGTCCAGCCTTGCCCTGGGCCACCACCTTCTACCCCCAGATTTGTCTCCCTCCATTGAAGGGTCGACACACATTAAGAGCGAATGAATTGAGGGCCTAATGGTGACCCTTTGGGAACCCTGGTGGTAACAAGGGGTCTGCTGACTGAGTCATGTGGAATGGCTGCTGTATGTAAATGTATTTATGAGGTTCTGCTTATGGGACAGGTTCCCAGTGTTGCTATTAATAGTAAATGTTGACCTAAACATGCAACCATAACCCTTTTTCAATTACCCTGGAAATGATGAAAAACCCAGCTCATTGAAATATAATGAAAATTCATGTTCCTTATATTCTGATCCAGGGTGCACCCTAAAACCATATTAATTTATGTTGCCCCTTTTTATTTTTTTTTTATTTTTTATCAACTTCAGCTTTTCTGGTAGTGTTTTTCTTCAAATATATTTCTTGTCTTTGTTCTCTTGAATGCCGTCAAACATGGCAGTACAGCTAAATGCTCACCCGCAACATCTGCTAAACTGGTGTGGATTTTTTTAAACCTCATCTCAATATGATCGCTGGCCAAAAACGTAAGCTTTTTTTTCCCGTTTTATTTGGCCCTTGTACTTTTATCCTGTGTACCTGGGAGTCGTTTGGAACAGTCACACAGCTGGCCAATAGTAGGGCTGGGTGATTATTATTATTTATTTTTATTTTCAAATCTTTTTCCTGGGTTGAATGATTAATTTGCCTTTTACTTTCTTACGGAGCATTACATGTTTAGAACTTTTCTAAATTATTTTGCGGCTAGGACTCCGCAGATTCCCTTTGCGTGAAAGTCAACGGACTGAAGAGCAATGGAACCTGCTGCTTTTTTAGATAAAGAGTTGACATTAGCCTTTTGTGAGTTATGGAAGGAGAGGGTGTCTGGCGACCCATGTCAATCCCATGTTTGGGATTCTTCTATTCCACAGTTGTGTGTAGCAACCAAGCAGATGCAAGCTTAAAGGTGACATATTATACCACCAGGTGTGAGTGTGATAAGCCAATTTGAAAATCAGCCTCTTTCTGACATCACAAGTGGGTGTGTCCACTTAGATGTGTGATGGATAGATCGCTTGCCCCGCAGGCAAGAAGAGGTGATGTTTTACATTGAAAAGTCAGGTCCCCATTCATACAGTAAAAAAAAGGTTATTTTAAGATACCGCGAACGATGGACAATATTTTGGGGTATTTTTTGTTTAGTAAAAGACATCTTTCTTAAAAAAAAGAAAGAAAAAGATTTAATTTTTTAAGGCCAAATCTCCAAACCTAATTCAAAGTAGAATGTCGAAGAGTTCTGTGTAGATTAAAAGTATCATGACCCCGGTTACTCTAACGCCTCTGTCTCTAGGCTGCATGCAAGGCATGGTGCCCTACCTGCCAGAGCTCCTCCCTCACCTCATCGCGTGTCTGTGTGACAAGAAGGCCCTGGTGCGCTCCATTGCCTGCTGGACACTCAGCCGCTATTGCTCACTGGGTGGTCTCCCAGCCACCGGACTCCCACCTGAAGCCCCTGATGACGGAGCTGCTGAAAGCGAATCCTGGACGGGAACAAGAGGGTCCAGGAGGCTGCCTGCAGGTGAGAGGAGGGGGGGGGGGGGGGGGGCATGGTTTGACTACGCAGTTAGGTCCGGTACGATTAGGTGTAGTACATTTGGATGCTGCTCGGTTACGGCTCGCAATACCGCCGACATTACCCTTATGATGGGGCAGGGTTTAAGCCGTGATGGCGATGGATGCGGCAGCTACGTGACATCATAGCAGCCCGACAAAGTGTTGCCTGCTAATAAATTCAATGAAAACGGACGTAACTCATAATCAATGTGTTGCGTCCACTTTTGGAGAACGTCCAAGAAGGAGGCAACTTTTTCTTTAATAAACAAAGCTTTCGCCGTGTCTAGAAATACCTTGCGGGTACTGTTTGTTTTTATCCGCCTGTCGCACGGAAGTGACTGTTCTGTCGACCAATCAACCAACGGCGTGTGTACCTACAACTTTTCGGTGCCCTTTCTGACCGCATGGTACCCCAACGGAGTAGTACCGAATAATGGGTATCACCTAACCGCACTGTACTGCTCGGTGGAAAACGCGCCATAAGACTAAATGGCTACTTATGTTCAGATTATTTTCTCCCCTCCGATATCCAACCAAGCGTACTGAGACATTATCGGCCTGATACCGAAGCCGTGGATTGGATCGGGACATCCCTATTTAGCCAATGATAGATTTTGTTCCCATATGAATTGGCTGATTAAGAAACCCATTCAGACGCTTGTGTGACGTTCGGTCCCATGATGACAAAATGGAATCACTCTTCCAACCCCTTTCTTTTTTTATTATTAGTGCTTTTGCCACGCTGGAGGAAGAAGCGTGCACAGAGCTGGTGCCCTACCTCAGCTTCATCCTGGACACGTTGGTCTTTGCATTCGGAAAGTACCAACACAAGAATCTGCTCATCCTGTACGATGCCATAGGAACCCTGGCTGACTCCGTGGGACACCACCTCAACCAGCCAGTGAGTGTCCCCCTCCTTTTCAAATCCATTTTAACACACCTGAACAAATTGACCATTGACAAAAGGACATTTTTTTGCCTTGTTGGCAGTTTTAATTTAATTCATTAAATTAAAGATTTTAGGGGTAAAATCAGTGCTGCATAGCCGTTGATTGTTTATGAACAATGGGATCACATTTAAAGTCAGTCCTTTTGTTCCTCTGCACAGGAGTACATCCAGAAGTTGATGCCTCCGCTCATCAGCAAGTGAATGAACTGAAGGATGAAGATAAGGATCTCTTCCCATTGCTGGAGGTAAAAAAAAATGTCCACAAATATGTGTCACACCTGGGTTTGATTGTGTCTTGAAACTAACCCTGTTTTGTATTAGTGTCTGTCCTCGGTGGCCACCGCACTGCAGAGTGGTTTCCTGCCTTACTGTGAGCCGGTCTACCAGCGCTGTGTCACACTAGTCCAGAAGACGCTAGCCCAGGCCATGGTGAGAATACGCACTTGCACACAATTGCTGAATCACATCACTATAGTGTACACTATTAGAGCAGTTGTTCTCAAACTTTTTATCCTGTGTAGCACCTCTGAACATATTTATCTCCCCAAGTACTAGGACTTGTCAGCCAGCGAACTATTTGATTTTAATATTAGATCATGATCATGGAAGTACAGGCAGCAAAGTTACAGGAATACATTTAGAGACATGGGTGATAAAGATTGTTATAGGGAAGCCTTTTTCAATGTGGGTAGTGAAGGTAACAAAGGTGAGAGAGAGTGACCATCATGCAAAGTTTGGGATTGGCGGGAGAGGCCAAGTAAAACTGCAAAACCCTATTGGGTAAGTGGACATGTATGCAAGGCTGCAACACCTCTGTCCACACAGGCGAAAACAATCTTTTCCCCTGTGCCTCGGCAGTGGGTAGCGGTGCTCCGGCGGTGTTGGAACCTCAATATATGAACCTATTACATGAAACTTTTTTTTTTTTCCATTCAGATGTCTTGAAAAGGTCTTCAAAGTATTTAAATTTGTACTTCAAAAATGTCCAGATCAATATATATTATTATTCATTACATCTAGTTAATCGAGAGAAGTTAACAAGTTGGTCTCCTTGGAGTCTCAGCTTTCATGACATCGTTTGCATAGATGGAATGACATGAAAAATATTGTTTTTAAGCATGTTAGCATTTAGCTTCTACTGGAAGTACACCAGATATGCAGGAAGCACCTAGTCTCCAGCCATATAAACGAGGGTTCCCACATACACAAGCCTGATGTATAACAATCATATTTCCAAACAATTAATTATTTTAGCGAATTGAAACAGGAAATGCTGTAACTGTTTAAGTAACTGTAAGGGATAATGTAAAAGAAATAAGCCCCGACCGGGCGAACCGACACCAATGCGAAGCCATGAAGGGGCTTATTTTCAATAATGGCCGGCAACGTTCTATGTATTATCCGGCTTATTACACGGCTACTTGACAAAATGAAAAAATAACTTTAAACTGTCTTTTTACAATTTATTTGTTACCAGCATTCATAGTGAAATCAGCAGAAAAATAGTCAACCAAAGACAATGCTGACATTGCAACCGAGTACTCTGTGGTCGATAAGTTATCGAACTACTTGCGGAGTGTTATGAAAGACGGCAAAAAATCCACTTTCCTTGTCATTATTGAAAAATAATTCACCCCCTAACACTGTTTCTAGGTTAAATATTGACCTTGTTATAAATTAAATTAAAAAAATAAAGATATTTGAAAAACACGTTTTTTTACTTGGTAAAAGTTTGAATGAAGATTTACAGTACGAAATTGACCAAGTTGCAATGTCTAAAGTGTCGGCTGGACAGATTAGATTGCCTTCATCCAATTGATCTAAATTATGAAAAAAATATATTCTAAAAGTAGAGTATCTTATGGTCCCAAAATTTGTAGAGAACAACAAAGAAAAGAGAATAAAACGTAATATTTTTTGAGCGCTGCTTGCAGCACTCGCCTAATTAATATTATGAAGACTTCACACATTATCACCAAATGACAATGCTGTTTGTCCCAGATGTACAACCAGCACCCTGACCAGTACGAGGCTCCAGACAAGGACTTCATGATCGTGGCTCTGGACCTGCTGAGCGGCCTGGCCGAGGGCCTGGGGGGCCACGTGGACCAGCTGGTGTCCCGCTCCAACATCATGACCCTGCTCTTCCAGTGCATGCAGGTAGGAGGAGCCCTTTACGGAGGGCTTAGAAGCTGTTAAGTCGTGCTGGATGGAATGAAAGCCCCTCTTATGTGTTCTTCTTCAGATCCGATTAATCCATATTCAATAATACTAGGGCTGTAACGATTGCACCAACTCACGATTCGGTTTGTATCACAATTTTTGACCCACGGTTCGATACATCCCACGATTTTTTTAAATTTAAAAAGCATTTTATTTAAACAACACTTGTATACCAATTAACTTAATGTAACATTTAATAACAAATAATTTGGAACACTGATCAGATTTGAACAGAAAACACTATTAAAGTATAGCTAAATTAATTAATTAATAACCAAAGATTGGAGGATGCTTGCAGGTAGGCAAAAACCCTCAACTAGTTTGGTTGGTTTAGTCAAATATCCTATTAGCGCTTCTTATTAGGCTATGTAGCTTAAATAATGACATAATCAGGCCGTATAGAATGCAACATGTTTAATAGCCTAACTTTCAATAGATGGGGAAAAAACATGCACGTCTAACATGAACGTCGCAATAACGAGGCATGGTGTTACGAGTAGCGTATGTGTGCGCGAGACTGGCAGTTTGCGTGAGAATGGCAGTGTGCGTATGTGTGTGAGTGACGTCAGCGACTGAGTGGACGAGCGAGGAGAGCGAGCGGTAGTGTGTGTCTAGTGAAGACGCGAACGAGTTCGGTAGAATAAAGTACCCATCCGGTTAATAATCGGTGGCCGCTTCATTCCGACCTATAAGCAGACAAACTGCCAGTGAAATCACACAAAACAATAGAGACGGGGATCACGCAGGCAATTTTTTTCGCGCTTGGCCCACTCTGGATAAATGTCCTTCATATCGCACATGAGGACTTCGACAGCTGTGGAGAAATTCAGTCCTCCGTAGCCACGGAGAGCTGTCATCACAGAGGGGGCATCTCGTCGCATACTTACGGCATCGATAAGAGGGGGCGCTGTCAGCAGACTATTATTTAGACAAATTATTAGCAAATTTCAATCAGACAATTTGACCGGAGAGTTAGAAAGGGCATATATCGCGCTTCTGCCTTCTCACACCGCGAGACAGGTTCGTGGCTTTGAGTGTCGCGATTTCGGTTTCGATACGCGTATCGTTGCAGCCCTAATAATACGGGATGCTGAACATCATGATTGAGTTATATGCTCTGTGAAGCCCTGTGGTCGCTATGGATTGTTTATATATACGTGTGTGTGTGTGTGTGTGTGTGTGTGTGTGTTGCAGGACAGCATGCCTGAGGTGAGACAGAGTTCATTCGCCCTCCTGGGTGATCTGACCAAGGCCTGCTTCCCTCATGTGAAGCCCTGCATCGGTGAGTCCATTCTTCTGGAAGTGTTTGTATACTATGGCACAGCGCTGTAAATTAAACCCCAACCATGCAAACATCAGAGTTTAGAGCTCCTGCAGGTCCTACACCACGAGAAAACCTTAAAGGAGAATACCGGTATTTTGCCTGTAAAGCCCCCTTTCTTGGTTGTCTAGGATGAAATGGAGTGTTTGACAATGACATTTTGACGATTGGTCCCGTCTCTGGTATTTGGCTCATTTAGAATCGTCCCTGCCTGCTTCAGAATGGCTGGCTACGGGCATTCACAAACCTGTCCTTAAAACCACCCTTAATGTTCGTTTTCAGAAATGTACAACTCACCGAGTGGTTAGGGGTGTTACTTGATGTTCCAAATCAAGTATATTAGTGAAATACAGTTTCCTACTTGGCATTTTGTAAATCCCAATGATTTCTGTTGGAAGTGTCAATGCTCGTTGTTATTACTGTGCCACCAGAAATGGAAAGGGGGGCTGTTTACGTTTTGGTTTTAGTCTTTTCGCTCGGTTCTCCATCTCAACAGTAGGGCTAGAACTGAGCGCAAAGACTACGACCAAAAGTATACAGTCAATTTCGGTGTCAAATGCTCTATTTCATCCTAGACAACCCAGAAAGGGAGTTTGAAGTGCAAAATACCGGAATTCTTCATTAATACACCTGATTGTGTAATGATAAGCCACATTACTATTGTTGGAATATTTTGTCATTTTCACAATGTTTTCAACTTTCTGACAATTGAGACATACATTAGCGCTCTTGCAGGTGCGACATGTGAGTATGTGGTAATCAGTTAGATTCACCACTAACTGTAGACATTTTATTTAGACTAAAATAAATGGGTCTTAAATTGCATTCATGAAGTTCTTAAATTTAACCTGTTGAAACCCTGATACAGCTTCTTAATTGGATTCATAAGGTAGTTGCGTATGCACAACTTGCACTTGGATAGGTGCACCTTCCTGAGCGGGAATGTTGGAATGAACGCATGTGTGTGTTTGTGTGTCCTCTCCACAGCGGAGTTCATGCCCATCCTTGGCCTGAACCTGAACCCGGAGTTCATCTCTGTGTGTAACAACGCTACCTGGGCCATTGGAGAGATCTCCATGCAGATGGGTAGGAGAGCACTCTTAATCTTGCCCTGATATTTCACTACCTGGGAATGGAGATGCAGCAGCTTGCTAGAGTCAGAAACTACGCTGTGGCCTTGTTGCTGTCATTGTGCCGCCACCCCCTAGCTGTCTCCTCGCCTAATGTATGACGTTGTGCCCTTTTTTCAGCTGCATTGGGTTTTGTGTGGATTGCTGTGTGCATCCGTGTCTTGTGGATGCAAGCTTTGTATGACTCAAACCCTCTTTTAGGGTCCACATTCAATTTGTAAATGGAGTATGGGTCCCTTTATTTTTAAAGAATTCTGGATTTGAGAATTGACTTGAGGTGTGTGTGTGTGTGCGCTTAAGCAGTGATGGATTATTTATGTTAGATTAGTGATGGTGTGTATGGTATTCCTGCAGGAAGTGATGTCAAGGAGCAGACAGGGGAGTCATCAGGTGAGCTTAGGGTGTGACTAGGACAATGTTTGGTTGGTTTACCAATGTTTAGGCCGAGAGACCATTTCTGCAAGATTACTGGTTTCTGGTTTTTCCACTGAGCTGATAAGTGCCTTAAAACTAGCAAATCATTATTCAGTTGTGTATACCATTTTATTTATTTAATCTGGTTACAAATTTATGCCACAAAGTTCACTGTCTGGAGATGATGATTCTCCCAGCTTGTTGATTAAACATGAGACATTCTGAGACGATCTTAATATTTCTAATCAATGCTATTCACATTTTTTTGTTTTTATTTAGCTCAATCAGTCACTTGTTTTTACTGCCTTTGGATAGAAGATGGGAGTTGATATTAACCATTAAAGCTTTACTCTGATTCATTCAATTTCTTAGCTAATCTTGGTGGATAATGAAAATTGTGATGACTACTTATTTATCTTCATATTTGGGCTGCATCCGAATGAGATTTAGTTTTTTTCGTTCCCCATATGTTTACTCCAGGCCTACTGGCATTAAAAATAGTGTGTGTGTGTGTGTGTGTAGGTGCTGAAATGCAGCCCTACGTCAGTGTGGTACTGCCACACCTGGTGGAAATCATCAACAGACCCAACACTCCCAAAACCCTTCTGGAAAATACCGGTATGTAAACTCGCCTATTGCCTACTATTATGTATAATAACTAACTATTACTTAACATCACACAATCCTATTTTCGGATAAAAGTACTGCTTCATCAGGGTTTCCCCTATATGCACCTTTCTAAAAAAATGTTTTTAACAACAGAGCAACTTCAGCTTATCTCTTTAAAATACGAATGTTATATTATTTTGCTCTACGCAAAATAATATAACATTCTGTGCGCTAGCGACGCTGGATATGCATTACATATCCAGGTCAATTCACACACTTGTGCAGGGCTACAGACTAACTTTTTCCTTGGGTGCACTGGTGCGCCTAAAGTTTTAATTTGGGTGCACCAGCACGTATTTATGGTGCACCAAGTTTTGATTTGTTGACGGGGGGGGGGGGGGGGGGGGGTGGGGGGGGCGCGTTGGACCGTGCCTGCCTTGCGCTGAGTTGTTGACGGGGGGGGGGCAACTGCACCGGTTGCACCGTCGATATTTACGCCATTGATTAATAATATTTTGACCATTAAATAAATGCAGAATCTGTATCTCTCATAAAGATTATCGTCAGACAATGCCAAGGGATCGGTTCTGTCCCGAAAAACCCTCTGTCTCCGGAGAGACGCCTGTACGATAAGTGCGCCTTGGTCCATGGGAACACCCACAAATGGTGACGCCATTATCGGAGGAGGGGCTAGGAAGCTGCGCACGCCGATATAAGTAGCCGATCTCCGGGTAGACTCGCTGAAAAGCTGCTCCCGACCAGGTTTGGTTGCGTAAGTCACCAATGGTGATACAGCGACGCTTAAAGAGATCGACTTTCATGGTACAGCTAACCCAGGCTTTCAGCTCAACATACCTCGCTAACCCTCTAATCGAGCTTCGTAGTACAGGCCCCTGGATTGGGCTTCGCGGGTTTGTTTACCGGCGTTGCTATTGTTACAGGTCTTGCGTGTTCCAACGGTTTATTGGGTATCTAATAAATCGCTGCCTAATCAATACTTCATTCACTGCCTCTTCCGTGTTTATTACAATATTATGAATAGACTGCTCTGTAAAAAAAATAAAATAATGATAATTATACCAGATATATTTTCGGTCGCACTACCCCGAATTCTAGGCGCATGTGCGCCCAAATTAGGCGCACCCTGGAGCCCTGTTGTGAGTAAAGCATATAAACGGAGAAGAGAAAAACAGCATTTAAAGAGATAAGCTCTCTTTAAAAAACGAATGGTATATTATTTTGCGCTAGGGACGCTTCATATCAAGGTCAATTCACACACCTGAGTAAAGCATATAAACGAGAGGAGAGCGCCGTCTTCTCTTTAGAAACAAATATTATTTTGCGCTACGGACGCTTCATATCCAGGTCAATTCACACACCTGTAAGTAAAGCATATAAGCAGTGAGGAACTTCCGTAAAGGTCTAAAAAAATTTGCCTAGTTTGCGGTTCAATAGATAATCAGTGAAACATCGTTGTGACACAATTGACACCTCTAGCTAAATGATGTAACCTAGAGAACCAGCTACAACATTGTGTTCATCCAAACGAGCCGCCTCTAGCGAAGAGGGAATTGCATTGGCTATTATGAGCTGTCGGCTTTCAGCCGCGAGCTTAGGGACCGTCTGCAAAGTGCAAAACTGAAAACGACCACAATGGTTACAATTTCGATAGCATCACCATTATTGACTCTAGAGCCCCAAAACTTGTTCAATAGAGGCATGGCCTCTTTATGGTCCTACTACAACCTTTGTGATGGGGACAGGGGAGGGAGTGGGAAGATACATTGGTTGGAGGCACAGACCTTTTCGATTGTTGTAGTATTTGTGTAGCATATGATTTTACTGTATAGGGTGGTTGTTGATATAATAAATTCTTTGTTAAATATATTTTTTAAAGATTATACTTGTATTATGTTCAATCTCTCCATATATCCCCTGCTCATTACTGTGCACAAATGTACTGTATGTACACCCTTCTGGTGCCGGCAGACCCATAGAAACCTCCCGGCAGGGTGCGCTTTGCGAGCACACAAAATTTGGGAGCGGAAAAAAATACATTTCACCTCCGCTGCTGCAACGTCATCTTAGGGGAAAAACTGGCTTCATACAAGTCTTTTCAAAAAGTCGAGCCCTGCAACTGTCAAAATGAGGAAAGGTTTGACCAATGATGTCAGGAGTTTATGTTGTGGACTTTTTTAATTTTATGAGTCAGATGAAGCAGTACACCTTTTACTATTCCAGAAATATCAGTGTGATGGTTCCTCTTTATTCTGGCCTTGTAACTCCTTCACTGCACAACAGTGATGATGCCTTTTTTTCAGACATTCGAAATCTGAATCAACACTTGTGGAGTTAAAGCGTCTGAGTGTGCTTGCAGCCACAACCCAGTAAAGTCAATGCATGTGTCTGATCTAACACAAGTCTGCCTGTGTTGGCTCTAATCCTCAGCCATAACCATCGGAAGGCTGGGTTACGTCTGTCCCCAGGAGGTGGCGCCGCAGTTGCAGCAGTTCATCAGACCATGGTGAGGGACTGCTATAGACCATAAAAATATCTTATTAAAAACATAAAACTACCAACAGTATAGCTATCTGGATACAAGTCTTTTTTGTTCCTAATACTTCTGATCCAGATGTCCCACTTGTTGATTGAGCAGTGGCCGTTGTATAAGTGCGCTTTTCCGGGGTCTTGCTTTGCTTGAAGGACTTGGCTAGTGTTTCAAAGTGAGCTCTAGAAACGCTTAGAGACCAAATGTTACCCTTTCCAAAGTAGGTGCTTAAAAAAGAAATAATAATAATAATTTGATAGATTCAATATGCAAAAACTTGATGGCTAGATTGATATTTAAGATACTCAGTGTGCGTCTGTAGATTTGGTTGTGAACCTCATCCACTTGACTTGACTTGGCGCCTGGTTGATCCGTCCAGGTGTACCTCGCTGAGGAACATCCGCGACAACGAGGAGAAAGACTCTGCATTCCGGGGGATCTGCATCATGATCGGAGTCAACCCTGGTGGCGTAGTGCAGGTATGTCGTTTTAGTCTAGCTGCTGTGAATCTGTGGGTAGTCTATGAGGAACCTCAAAACAGACATTCGAAATCTGAATATTTGTGTGGAAATTGTTTTTCTGAGACCACCCCACATGGTGTCCGAATATAAGGGTCCAACGGCATGTAGAGTGAAGTAATGAATACGTTTTTTTGTGTGCAGGACTTTATTTTCTTCTGTGATGCTGTGGCTTCCTGGGTCAGTCCTAAAGATGACCTGAGGGAAATGTTTTATAAGGTGAGTGTTTATTCCCAATGTTCTGAAGATGTGTTGACCTTGGTGTGGCTTTGAAAGTGTTATTCCGTCAAATTTAACATAGGGTATTTTTCTCTTCCAAATCGAATTATTTTTAACTACTAATATTGCTCAAAATAGCACCAAACCTCTGCAGTAGCATCACTATGGTTCCTACACATAAAACGAAGCATCAACAACTTAGTTGGCGTACCGGGAGTTTATTAAAAAGACTGTTTTCCAAGTCTGTGCCTTACCGGTAGGTCCTTGTCTCCAGGTAGTCAACACAAGTCGATTACCGACTACCTTAAATTATATAATGGAGGCGCCAAAGAATTCTCACTGTCCCTAGCCAATAACATGGAAGCCATTTGGGCTGTAGCATTGCTCCCGGCATTCGCAGGAAAGCTCTATACTCTATTCCAACGAAAATAACTGTCTGGAGGGCTTATTTTATGGGTCTTCATACCGAAAATGATCCTGGGTTATATTTTTGCCCGTTTTACACTTAAATGACTGCCAGGTACATGATGATTGGCTTGTTCAATGGACATCTATTTTTTTTTTTATTATTATTTTTTTTTTATCAAACTTCAATTTAATATTGGTAGTAACTTTTTTGTTGTTGGTAGTAAAAGTTTTAGAGCTGAGAGCTGCTTTGAAATAGATGACCTAAGCAGAAAGTACTCCTTGGACATGACAGCTTTGAAATACATGCCTTTTTTTTTTTTTTTAACAAATGGGTCGCTTACCAAGTCTTCTGTCGTTGACGATCCACTATAGTGTCCACTAGCAACACTGTCTCAAGACAAGACCAAACTCTGGTCCTGGTGGTTAGCTTTCAACTGTTTTTATTTTCTCCAGATCCTGCATGGCTTCAAGGAGCAAGTAGGGGAGGAGAACTGGCAGCAGTTCTCAGAGCAGTTCCCCCCTCTGCTGAAGGAGCGCCTCTCGGCCTGCTATGGAGTCTAGCACCTGAAGCCCCGGGGTCCACGCGGGAAAACTGACCTGTTAGGTAGAGACCAACCTGCACAACATTTAGTTAATAATCAAATTGGCAATCAAAACTGTTACGAAAATAAATGCCAGTGTCCAATGTAATGATGGATCAACGTCTCCTCACTAATTGTTGTTGTTTTTTTTTCTCCCCCTCGTCTTTTCCCAGGTTAATCTAGGGGAGGGTTACTGGGAAACTCATCCATCTATGTAATTGCACTGCCCTGGTAGGGTGGGGGAGAGAGGTTGGAGCGCGAGGTAGATGGAGCCAGACCAGGAGAGCTGCAGCAGCTGTCCTCGATCCTCCACTCTGCAGATGGCCTCCTCGCAAGCCCTGCGCCATGTGTCTCTGTCCTGAGGGTGGGTGGGAGGGGAGAAGCGGGGAATCATGCATACCTCTGGGGGATAAAACACAACCTGGCTAAATCTTTCACACTCACAATCCATAAACACCACGCCAGGGTTCCAGGGAGCCGGGGTGGGTGGGTTCCAGGGAGGGTGAGGTTAGGGGTGTTACCTAGCACAAGTGCTGGCCCTCCCGGTCCTTATCGCGTCGATAGTTCTAATAAGACAATGGGTGGGGGGGTAGCGGGTTCTACGGTAATCAGCATAGGGGCTCCGCCGGTTTCAGAAGGTGATGCAAATGACCATGCCATCTGCCCCTATCCACGTTAGTTAGACATAATCAGACTGTGGGGTTCGGACCCTTATGTTACTAATTCTTATTACCACTAGGCTAGCCGGGGTATAAAAAAAAGCATAACTTCTATTACGTTTTTTTCTTTTGCAGTAATGTATTGGGGAATATGTACAACAATAATTTGTACCATTTTATGCAAACAACAAGAAGTACACAGGGTGAGTTCCCTTGTCTAGTGTATACTTCAGACCATTTTATTTTGCCCCCTTTTCTTCTTTTCAAGATCATTGTATTCTCCCCTGTAGTAGGACACATGTCTGTTGCATCAGACATGTTGAGCCACCATACACAAGTCCTTTCCTTTAAAAGAAATTGGGATGTCATTGCTCAATCAACAGTTGTCGTTTCTCTAAGGGTGATCCAGGAGGAATGCGGTAGCTGGAGTTTTCCCATCGCCTCTGGTGGTTTACGGCTGTTCTGTTCCTAGCAGTGCCTTTTTTATTAGAGGTTTTGCGCTCTTATGCAAGCGTTTATCTTGGATCTGGTAGTCAGGAGACTGGCTTAAAAGTAAACCCTGGTAGAGAAACTGGGCAAGAGGATAATACTTTCGCTGCTACTGCTCCTTTCTTTTTAGAGTATTTACTAAATGAACTTCAGTGAAGAAACATGGGCTTAAAAGTTAAATCAGTTGTTTCTCATGAACGTATTTGCACTTTCCTTTTTTTTTGATAAGAAGTAAGGATCTCATAGGTATGCTGAGTATTAATGTACCTGTCTTAAGGTATGCATTTTCTTTTATATGTAATTTTTGCCTAGGTAAGCAAATTATATATGGTGAAGCACAATGGCCTGTGTAATTTTGTTATTCCCATTATCCTCGAGGAAAGTACTCAAATTAGTGATTCATGTAAGGTTTCCTAGACAACACTTGTGAGTAGGGTAAAAACAAATAACCGCCTCTGGTTTCCATGGGGTATTTTGACATTGAATGAATATAATTATGCTGGTATCATCATTTAAGGAATCTGAATATGTATTGGGTAGACTTGAGGTATCGGTGCATAGGGCAAGCTTTAAGGTAGCACATTTTTTTTATATAAATAAGTTAAATAGGTTTTAGTGGGATGGGACATCTTAATTGCAGTATTATGATTTCAAAGTTTTCCTGCCAGACAGTGTTGTGGAATTGAGTTTGTCATGTCAGACATCATATAACAGTCCCTTCCAGGGAGGGACCTTCCTTTTTAAAGAGCTTTGTCCTATTGCAATTAAAGTCGCTGCTGGAGTGTTGGATTCGAAAATATGATACAACTCGTGACTGGTTTGCCAGTTGCCATACACACACTCCGGTAATACTGTGTAGGGTAAGCCTGGAATGTTGACTCTACCCTAATGATCCTCCCTAACATTTGTATGTGGGTGAAAGGGTTGGGCTCTATATTGGAGTCCAAACGTTTTGTCGAATGGCAATAGAGGACACTTCTGGACAAGTTAATCGGGTTCCTTTCAACGTTTGACTTTCGCTTGTGTGGACAAGGGAGGGTTTCTTCAATCTTATCTTGCACCAGCCCCTAGCTGATATGTTATAAGCCCTGCCTGTCTAATGCAGCCTCCCCAGCCATCAACATTTACCTCTTAGTTTACACTACCAAGTTGCTCATCTCAGATCCCTGGGTCAGGTTACTTCTGGTGCAAAACTTAGCCATTGAATTAATATGGACTTCAGTAAATACTTGATACTCTAAGGTTTTCTTTTGTGTTCTTGCACATCAGGTCAGTGTAAGCATTATTTTTAAAGTTATATTTTAGTACATCTGTAACGTAAATGAAACAGCATTATGGATAAAAAGCTTTCCATAGGCTGCCCCCTTTCTTCTTAGTTACCCCCTTTCTTCTATCAAGAAAGGGGGTTTCTATTGGGATCTTGGCAAATGTTGATGGTTTGGAGTGACTGTTCTCGCTGACTTGGCACTGAAAGATGTTCACCCAGCTATAACAGTTTATTGCACAAATTCTCAGTGATGTTGGTGCCAGATATAGAGGCTAAAAACGAGGTACAAACCCTCGATTTGTAGCCATATGCTAAACTTTATGCATAAGCAAACTAAAGTGTAATGGATTTCCACAAGTTTGAGTTTTAGTCGTTTAGTTTTATATGGATAGTCTTTTTTTTTTTCCACCTTTTTATTTGTTTCATTTGGGTAATTTCTTTTTGTGCCGACTTGCACAAATGTTTTAGACTTTAAAAGTTTTTTTGCAATATTCTTTTTATGTAAAGAATTTTTTTTGTTTTCGTTGTTTTATAGCGGACCATTTAATTTTGTCTCAATGATGCTACACCCATTGGGAAGGTGGAGCCTGATACTTTAGAGAAGAATGTGAAACGGCGAATGAATTGGTAGTAGCAGTAAGAAAAAAAAAAAAAACTGGTGCAGATGGGATGTGAACTGTATCCCTTCCTACATTTCTTTTGTGACTGGGGAAAATAAAAGTTTTTCTATCAAGCTGGGAATAAATGAGTTTTGTCTTTCAATACAAGTCAGACGATGAAGCAAGTTATCCAACACTCGGTCGCTACAGAACTGTGTACAACTTGCAGATTCGGTGCATTTGGTTCTAGTCTTTATGGTGGAAGATATTGTAGCCTTCTAAGCAGTGGTGTAGTCTACTTTATTGTAGTGGGTATACTGTGATGATTCCCTCCCAGCCTCGTACAAACCCGTCCCACCGGTACGTGTACGTGTGTGGCGCTTATGGGGTGTCGCACCAAACTCACCAACGCAGGGGTCTACAACCCGCTGATTTAAGAGTATAACGATTATCAACAATCATGGAAAGCTGAGTAGGTTTATCAGTTTTAATAACAGTATGAACAAATAGAACACAAAAATGAAGTTGTCCTTTGTATGTCTATAGTAGCAATAGCACATGCTAAACAAGGACAAAATCTACTCAAAATAATTTAATGAACTGTTTACAACCATGGCTAACCAGTGCATGAGAAGGAGATGACAGGAGACTAATGTTTCACTCTTTCAATTGCTCTAATTTGAGCTCTTACTGATGTTATCTAACCTACCATACAGTAATTGAATTGTGTAAAAGTGTGAAATTACTGCACCTTAAAAATGACCATGAATTAGCTATACTCTCATTTGCATAGTGATTAACATGAATTTCAATTGTGTATACCAACTGTACGTTGGCTGACATTTAGCTAACTTTTTTTCCCTCCACTCTAACCAAGGATGCCTGTTTTTAAATTCCCTAGCCTGACACCCAGTCTGAAAGGCTGGCCAAGGGGTTCTCATCTAAAAGTAACAAGGAGATATAAAGTGGGATTAAAACATTGTCTTCTGTTGACTACTTATTATGTGGTTTACACATTAATGTGGGAGGACTGGACACACACACACGCACGCGCGAGCGCACGCACGCACACACACACACACACACACACACGCGAGAAGGAGGGGCTCGGCCCGCCAACTAACGTGCAGAGATGCAGGGGCAGCTTCGCGCTTCGTAACAGAGACAGTGCAGAGCGCGAGCGCGCAGGGGGAATTTTATGAATGGTGAATGTAGGCGATAACTTCCCCTGCTTAAAGTATTTTATTGCAGTTATACCCAACCGGTATTTGCGAAAAATAAACACAGAAGTGAAAGATCTGTCACAAGACGATTGATACGTATCCGTGCACATTTTTTAAGTGGGTATACGCAAATCCTGGTGCGTTCCTAGTGGGTATACGGCGTATACCTGCGTATCACGTAGACTACACCACTGCTTCTAAGCCAAAGAAGGCTGTTTCGAACTGTTTCAATATTGGTAGGGAGGGAGGGGAAGGCTCCGGGCCCTAATTCAAAACACCTAGTGTTGGGTTGACCGGCAAACACTCAAACAGAAAATCCTCTAGTCAATGAACTCTTGTCTATTTCTCCGTTTATTTAGATGGTAAGTATAGGTAAGGTTAACGTGTAGTTAACTATTGTGGCGACTCCTACCCCCTGGGGATTCTGGGTAATGGGGTATTCATAATGTTGTTTGGGAAAAGGGGTTTTATTGTCTTTAGATAACTTGTTTATGTTATTAGGTTAAGTGGGGTTAACGGGTTTGGGGTTCTTTATTGTTTGTGTGTTAATTGTGATGTGTAGTGTGATCGGGACCATTAGTGAGAGTGTTGTGTGTGTTGGTCAGGTGTGCCGTGTTTTCTGTTGTGTGTTTGAATAAAGGCAGCTCTCGGGGTCGTGCGGTGTATTGAGGCACGAGAGTTGCGCCGCCATTTGAACCTGGGCTCCCGTCTCGTCCTTCCCGCGCTGCTCGTGAGATGTTTGACTCTCACGTAACGAGCGCATCTCTGCCGCTCCGTTACTCGGTAACGGAGATGTCACGTCTACGGATCTTCTCAAGGACCCCCCCACCTCAGCTTGCATCCCACCACGACATTCTCAAACGACCAAAATACATCCACCGAGGCTCTGTACGGAATTTTCAGTACACTCACACCAGCAACAAAAACATCCGCTCCTTCTGGTCCACTGGGCCCCGCCCCCCTCCTCGCACAGCCCGTACGGTCAGTCCCGTCAATCACAGTGTACTGTCCCCTCTGCTCAAAGCAACCTGCTACACTCACGTGTCTGAAACTCTGTCTGCTGAACACCAGATCCCTCAGTAATAAGGCCCTTTTGATAAATGACTTTATTGTTGACCAGAGCCTAGACATTCTCTGCCTCACTGATACCTGGCAACAACCGTATGACTTCTCCCATCTAAATGAGGCTGTCCCACCAGGTTTTTCTTTTATTAGTAAACCCCGGGTTAATGGGAGGGGGGGTGGCCTCGCTCTCCTCCATCGTGATAACATCAAAGTCACCACTGTCAGAGTCCCCCATCACTCCTCCTTTGAATGTCTATTTGTAAAACTCTCAGGCCCCAAAGCCACTATCATTGTCACCATTTACAGACCACCAAAACCCTCTGCCGTTTTCCTCAATGAATTCTCATCACTACTTACATCTGTATGTGCAATGTCCCACACTGTTATCCTCCTTGGTGATTTCAACATCCACATTGACAACCCATCCTGTACTTTTGCTAATGACTTCACATCACTTCTGGACTGTCTTGGCATCACACAACATGTTAACCTCCCAACCCATAACAAAGGTCACATTCTGGATTTAATCTGCTGCATCACTCCCACTAACCTTGATGTCATTGATTTCCCCATCTCCGACCACAAAGCTGTACTTTTTGACATTCATACCCAACTACACAAAACCAAGGAACAACGGACCATCTCCTTCAGAAACATCAAACTTATCAACACCACAGACCTCTCACCCTGATCAGCTCCTACCCCAACCCTCCCCCAGCTTCCTCCTGACTGACCTGGTGACTCACTACAATAACTGCCTCTCCTCCTCCCTCACCACCCTGGCCCCCCTGAAAACCCGCTCAGTCTCATTCACCCACACTTCTCCCTGGTTCACTCCTCATCTGCGCCAGCTCAAAGCCACTGGTCGTCGACTGGAGCGACTCTACAATAAGACTCAACTCACTGTACACCGCCAAATGTATTCGGACCACCTCCATCACTACAAGAATGCCCTCACCACTGCCAAAACCTCATACTACTCCAACCTCATCAACACTGGTACAGGCAACAGCAGAGTCCTCTTCTCAACAGTCAGCCACTTACTTCAGCTTCCTAAATCCCTCCCTCCAGACATTTCCACCACCCAATGCACTGCGTTCCTGGACTTCTTGAGCTCTAAAATCAACACCATTCACCAACAACTGGCCTCATCTCGCACCCCCTCTGATGACCCACCCTGGATGATCATTGGATCACCCTGGAGGTGATCACCTCTGGCCAACCTCTCATCTGCTCCCTCTCTGACTTCACCCCAGTAACAGAACAGACTGTTTCAGAAATCATCCGCAAAGCCAAAACCACCACCTGTCAGCTCGATCCTCTTCCCACCTCCCTTGTCAAAGCATGTCTTCCGTCCATCTCCCCATGATCACCAACATAATTAACTCCTCCTTCACTACTGGTACTGTACCCCCCACTCAAGCTGGCTGCCATCACTCCCATCCTGAAAAAACCTGGTGCTGACCCAACTGACCTTAACCATTACCGGCCCATCTCCAATCTCTCTTTCATCTCCAAAACACTTGAAAGGGTGGTTGCCGCACAACTACAGTCCCACCTTTACACAAACAATCTCCACGAACCGTTCCAATCTGGCTTCCGTCCAAAACACAGCACTGAAACAGCCCTAGTCAAATCACAACGACCTCCTCCTTGCAGCCGACTCTGGATTACTCACCATTCTCATCCTCCTCGATCTCAGCGCAGCATTCGACACCATCTCCCACCCTCTGCTCCTGGACCGCCTGGCTGGCATTGGGATCACTGGTGCTGCACTCTCCTGGTTTACATCCTACCTCACCGGCCGTCAACAATTTGTTCAACTAAGCAACCACAAATCTGGGTGTTCAGGTGTCTCACTGGGTGTCCCCCAGGGGTCAGTCTTGGGTCCACTCCTGTTCACCACTTACCTCCTCCCGCTGGGCACACTCCTCCGTCACCATGGGGTCCATTTTCACTGCTACGCTGATGACACACAGGTCTACATCTCCACCAAACCCACCGCTGCCATCCCCCCCACCTTCCTCATCACGTGTCTGGAAGAGATCCGGAGCTGGTTGAGCAGGAACTTCCTGAAACTCAATGGAAACAAGACCGAGGCCCTGCTCATCGGATCCAAATCCACCCTCACTAAATCACAACACACCCCAGCTCCACTCATAATCATCGATGGATTCACAGTACCCTTCTCCTCCAAAGCCAAGAGCCTCGGCGTCATCCTGGACAACACCCTCTCATTCGCACCCCATATTCACAACATCACCCGGACTGCATTCTTCCACCTCCGCAACATCGCCAGACTCCGCCCATCACTGACCCAATCCAGCACTGAAATCCTAGTTCACTCATTTGTCACATCCCGCATAGACTACTGCAACGCCCTCCTCACCGGACTCCCCACCAAACTCATCAACAGACTGCAGATCATTCAGAACTCAGCCGCCCGGATCATCACCCGCACCAAATCATCTGACCACATCACCCCTGTCCTCATCCAACTTCACTGGCACCCAGTACACTACCGCATCCAATACAAAACCCTACTCCTCACCTACAAAGCTCTCCACAACCTAGCCCCCAGTTACCTCTGCGACCTCCTCCAAGAATACACTCCCTCCCGCTCCCTCCGCTCAACCTCTGCTGGACTACTATGTATCCCCACATCACAACTCACTACAATGGGTGCCCGGTCATTCAGCTGTTCAGCACCCAGGCTCTGGAACTCCCTCCCCCCACACATAAAACAGTCAGACACCATTACAACCTTCAAGTCGCAACTCAAAACTCACCTGTTCAAACTCGCACACAACGTCTAACTGATCACTGTTCTGATTGTTTGTTTGTTTTGTTTTGTCTTGTTTTTGTTTTATTTATTTTTTATTTATGTTTATTTATTTATTTATTTTTTTCCACAATGTCTTTTATTTATGATGACTATATGCTCTGTAAGGTGACCTTGGGTGTCTTGAAAGGCCTCTAAATTAAATGTATTATTATTACGTACGATCATTCCACCATGTTATTTTCCATAGACATTTAAACATGGAACCAAGAGCCTCGGAGGCGGGACTTATTCTTCAGAGGTCTATACGTCAGACACGCACTCGGTCATCCGTCGACGGACGCAAGTAGCGCGAACAAGGCGTTGCGGTTTCACCCAAAAACTGGCTCCGTGTGGACGGGGCCTGAACCGTCCCGCACCCTCCGTTGGAAATGCGCCAGACCAGACACACTAGCTGTGTTCGAAATCGTTCCCTATCACGGTTATATAGTGCACTATATAGGGTGCTCGCCATTTTGTAGTGGTGTTGGAATTCTCAGTGGTTAATTTCATGCCACTATATAGTGGACTTAAAATACCCAAAATGTGAGTGTACATACCATGTTCCCTACATGTTACTCCCGTATACGACAATGCAATGCGGTCGTGTTTTTCCGGAGAAGAAGCTGAATAACCGTGAAAACGAATACATTTAGTGATGGGGTCTCCGGCTTTCGTTTAGAAATGTCAACAATTTATTCGGGATTTAACATAGAAAATGTAACATTCAAGCATTCAACATCAATACAACTTCCAGCTTTCCTCGTGATTGAACGGTTTGTTTAGCCTACACATCATGTGGGCGCATCTGTCTGCGTCCCACAAATACCCGGCGCATTTACTGACGCAAATGACGTTTAGAAATGTTCAGCGTAGTGTTCAAATTCTCGTTTGTTCGTTCCCTATATATAGTGGCGGACTCAGGGAGGGGGGGGGGGGGGGGGGGGGGGGGGGGGGGGGGGGG
>NC_044049.1:13478017-13509533 GCF_902167405.1 Gadus morhua | reverse complement strand
GGGGGGGGGGGGGGGGGGGGGGGGGGGCAGGGGGCGACCGCCCCCCCCTCGTGCCTCCATGGCTGAAAAAGTGCCCTCAAGAGTGGCGAATATGAGAGGAAGTGCCTTATTGGCTGCCCTTTAAATGTGGAAAAAATTATTGGGTGCCCCTTCATACAATAAATTATGATGATGAGCCCCCTAGATAAGAAAATTCGATAACGTGCCTCAATGAGTGCCCTCTTAAAGCCCTTACGGTGCTTCCATGGTTATAAAAGTGCCTTCTAGAGTGGTGAATACGAGAGCAAGTGCCTTATTGGCTGCCCTTTACATGTGAAAAAAATGAATGGGTGCCCTCTGGTGCCCCTTCATACAATAAATTATGACGATGTGCCCTCTAGGGCAAGAATGTGCCCTTTTTATTTTTTTGCCCCTGCCCTTCAAACACTCTGAGTCCGCCACTGATATAGTGCCATAGGCCTATATCATCATATAGGGAATAGTGAGTGAGTGAATAGGGAAGGATTTCGAACACAGCAACTCTCTCTCGATCACACACGCACGGCTGCGCACGCAAGTATAAAGAGGGATGAAAGAGAGTTGGTGTGTGTGTGTGTGTGTGTGTGTGTGTGTGTGTGTGTGTGTGTGTGGTGTTTGGTGACCTTTCTAATTCTTTGCTCTGTGACCTTCTACTTGCAGGGGCACTTTGAAATGGCCATATTGGGAGTGGGGGGAAGGGAAACTAACCTTAACCCTTGTTAAAAAAAAACGTAAAATAACCCTGGGCAGAGACAGGTGCCCTGAACAGTGCATGGTCCATCAGATGCAGCAAAAGATAACAACCGATTAAATGAAAAGCGTGGCTTGCAATATTGTTTACATTCTATTTTCTTCTATTATTTAGCATTACTTTCTGAGTTGATGCCATCAGCTGTAGTTGGAATGCTGACCTGAAGACCAACATGCCGGGAAGCGTGTGTAGCAGCAGCAGCGTCATACAGGCGAAAAGGATGGTGGATCAGCTACGAGTTGAAGCCGGCATGGAGAGATTCAAGGTACCGTACCCTGCGCTCTTGGCTGAATGGATGCTTGATTCACATCTTGGGTTTGCCAAAAATACATTGATTTGTTAACAGGTTACATTTATTAACCTGTTATTATTGCGATTTTACATTGTGTTCAGGGAATGTGTTTTCAAACATCCAACTGTTAGATGATCAAAAATGTATCATAACACTTAAAACAGAAAGCCCACAGGTTTTTTGGAGGGGAACTGTTGTAGATGTCATCAAGGGAAAGAACGAGTAAAAACCTTTCTGTGGGAATCGCTGCTTTAAAGGCCTCTTTAATAAGGAATATTATAATAGAGACACTGTCTACATCTTTTCTATTGACCTATTTGTATACATTAATTTTGTTTGCTTTGACAGGAAAAGGTTTTTAAGCACTTTTGTCATATGAATTTCACTTGATTGTACAGAATCACTACGTTATACTTAATTTCTCATAATAAAAAACTTTAAATATGATCTAGACCATCCAGTTTTATATTGTTTTTTTTGTGCTCTTGGTGTCATCCAGCAGATCTCCCTAGCTGCGGCAGAGCTGGTTCAGTATTGTCAGGAACACAGACGCAGTGACCCTCTGCTCACTGGGATCACTGCCTCCTCCAACCCCTTTAAAGACAAGAAAACCTGCATACTGCTTTAAGAGGCAGTTGAATCCTTTGAGGATTTTATTGGCATCATTCATTTGTTTGCTGCATTTGGTACAAGATATGTGCTTTATAGATTAAATGCATGGTCGTTATAATTGACTATTAGGAGTCTAGTTTAGATTCAGCTGAGGAAATTGAAGCAATATGGAAGGCTTTAATTTGTATCGTTTACAAAAAAACTCCATAGGATGGCTAATCAATGTTATAATACATGTACATGTTGAAGGTAAAATGAATGTTTTACCAGTAATTCCTTAGCTACAATAACACAAAATATAGTACTGTGCCAATGTGCTTCACACAGCTAGGGACCTCTGCATTCAGCCCACAATTGTCAGGCCAGCAATCACATCACAATGTATATGAAAATAACCATACCATACAATCAGAATCATGTCTGTTTTATTACCCATAGTGTTGAGTACCGTGTTCACATCTAGCGTTTTTTTTTTTTTTAAATCTGCCAGCGCTTGTTTTACATTATATTTTATGGAGCAGAGCGTTTCTGGAAAAAGTCACGGCCATTTTTTTAAACGCCTCTCCCAGTGTTTTTTTCTGCCATACGGAGCGTTGAAAAAAGTTCAACTTTCAGGAAGAAAGTGTCCGACGTCACTCGTCTTTTTGGCAACTGACCAATCACAAGCGGAACATCGAAGGAAACTCAACTGTCAAAACAAGACCGTGGTGGACAAATCATTCGGGAAAGTGCCGGTGGAGCGATTATTAGTTTTGATTACAGAACATGTCGAGATCTACGATATGTCTAATGGGCTCTAGCCTGGATACATAGTTGGCGTGTAAAGTCGGGTCTAGAATGGGTTCCATGCTAGGCGATAGAATAAACGCTCTCTTTTTGTTGAAAAAACGGTCGGCTCAACTTTTCGCTATTACAAAAAAAGCTAAATGTGAACACGGCTAGTGCAGTTCAGTTAAGGCAAGTTAAAGAAAAAAAAAAAAAAAGTTCAAGTTGAACAAGGTATTGTGTACATCACTTCAATCTTCACATGTGCTATAAATAATGTGTGGAAAAACGATACAGCAGTGGGGAAATACATGATTAGTTACAATGTTTTACTAGTTGGTGGTAATAAACACCATCTGGGACGTTATTCTCAAAGATATCTTACTGTAAACTAGCTGTAAACTGTGTATATAGATATATGAACATGTTAGGCGTCCAGTCTTCACATATTACTCACTGTTAAAGACACAGCGTATCAAAAATGCAATTGCAATTGCAACTGTGATGGACCTAAAGCATCTGTTCAATAAATTATAACTTGAATATAACAATCCTCTATCTTTTTAAGTCTTTCACCTTTAAAACGGTATGACTGTGCTACACACACTAGCAACAGTTTTGTATGAGGCAAACTGATCCAGGAAATTCAGGTTCCAGGGCAACTAGTCTCTTCCCGGTCTCCAGAGCTACCTCCTTCTCGGCTGGAGTGTTTGCTTTTGATGAGGTAATGGAATATGGTCCCTCCCTCATCTACAGGGCCTCCACACCTCCACAGACGTCTCTCCCGAAGCGACGGCCAGAACCCCCGACTCCACGCTCAACTGATGACAAAGAAGAGGGTGGGTTACCTTTGAGAGCAGGCAACAAACTTAGTTTTTAGACTGAGATTGGGTAATCCATCTTGCCTGCCAATCACAGTTGCATGAACAAACCACTTCTTTAATCGTTGAGAGCGAAGGAGAGGGAGAACGAGACTATAAAAATTAAGTCTTTCAGCTAGCTCTTTACTTACCCCACTAACTCCCTCTTGGTAATTCAGTGTGCACAGCGTCCTCGGAGGGGCACAAGGAATGTGTACCTACAAAA
The DNA here is from genome assembly GCF_902167405.1 of Gadus morhua. Lineage (NCBI taxonomy): Eukaryota > Metazoa > Chordata > Actinopteri > Gadiformes > Gadidae > Gadus > Gadus morhua. The sequence goes on along the minus strand of NC_044049.1, from coordinate 13,506,009 downwards.
GAGACAGCATAAGAGTCACACCTTCCCTCTCCAGCTTACCTACACCAAAACACCCATCTTTCACATTCACTATTTCATTATATATTATCACCAGCAGCTCTGGCTACACTACCTTTGACCGCCACGGGTATTTTGACTTACAAGCAAGTGGCAATAAGTAGCCTTTATTTGTCAAAGAATGTGAAAAATGTATATCAGTCTATGCCTGCTTCCAGCCTTAAGTATTGCTTCATATGTAACCTATAAGTAAAGCAGCATGGCATGTTATTGTCTTATAAGCTGTAGTATTTTAGTGGGTTTGGAGGTCATTAGAACACATGAATACCGAATCTATTGACACTGGCGAGGATAAAAACAATAAAAACAATTTCTCTATAGGGCATCGCAACAGTGCAAGTGCATTACCAATTTTACCATAAGCAATTGCACAAGGACGTCATCCATGTCTATTGAGCTTCCAATATTTACATTTTTATCAATGGTCCATGTGCATTAAATTGAAGTTAATTGCTTGTAACCTTCCTTCCCGATTTTATTTCATAATTTAAATATGTATGAGTATTCTACAGTGCAAACAAGATGTATGTAGGAAAAGTCTGAAAGTGCGATGCTGAAACTTGGTTGAGAGTTTCTGATTTCTAAATAGGCCTACTTATAGGCCGGCGAAATGGCCCACCTGATAGCCGTTTCAATATAAACTGTAACAGTCACTTATCCAAAGCAAATTACAGTGAATTCTGATACATGGCAAAAGTGAGCAGGTACAGGAAGGCATTGGGTGTAGAAGCCAGTAGCTTTTGGAGTTTAAAATCCTAGTAACTATACCATCCCTTCCCCACAAATCACAAAAATAAACTTTCCCATACAATTCCTTTGACTGACTTTTTCAAACATGTAGTTGTACCAATATGTTTCCCCACAATTACAAGTCTAAATTAGGGTTGCCGCGGTGTGGACATTTTCACACCGAGTAATACACTCGTGTCAACACCGGTATAACAGAGTACAAACTTTGAAACTATGTCAACCGCCATCTTCTCCGTCAACTCTCCTCTCACACTCGGTGACAGTGTCTGGCATCGCGCCAATTCTCGGTGACAGCGTCTCATAACGTTCTCTATATATATATATATATATATATATAACATAATTTTATACATTATATCAAGGCCAAAAGCTCTGTGCGCCTCCGGATAGCCGTAGCGCGGGGAGCTCTCGTAGGGATTGGGCCTCGCGGGGTTTGTTTACCGGCGTTGCTAGCCTATCTATTATTATTAAATTTGTATTTTCTTAATTATAATTATATTATTAATTTCTACTGAATTCCCTTTATTACTCAGTAGAAATTAATTATTACTGGAAAATAAATAAATAACTCTATACCGCGGCAACCCTAGTCTCTAAATGCCCAGAAAGGTAGATGTTGTGGGCTGCAGGTAGATTTGCTGGGTCAAATTGACTCCTACGCCGACCTTTAGAGTGCGATCCGATGAACTGGTGTACAGGCTCCCGGGGGACTTGTGGATGCCTGTGACCAGGGAGGTGTGTCCCACATCGAACTGGGACAGGGGCTTCAGGACCCCCGACCGCACAGAGAAGGCGTGTATGATGCCCTTGTTGTCCCCCGCCCACACCTCGCCATTTTGGTAGCACATGGACAGAAGATAGGACCGGAGCTGGAAGGAGTCGTTGGAAAAACATTTCAATCTCAGGTGTCGAAAATCCAATCAAAAGCAAATCAAAAGGAGATAAAAACAAATGCACATAAGAATATAAATAAATGCTTCTTTTTTTTTAATAAATAAATATGACTACAATATATACAGTATGCCTATATATTAACATACACCTAGGTTTGATCTACATCTAATAGAGTGAACTAAGGTAAATACAAAATGTATTTAAATGGTCAACATAGCAAATAAAAAAAATGCTTCAAAAAGTGTCCAATGGCCTTTGTGGAACATATGAACCACATCAGATTACCAAGAGAAATTAAACATGAAAACATCAAAGCAAACATGGTGGAAATGGTGGGATAAGTTTGTCTTATTAAGAGTTGAAATGGCTTTTCATTGCTACACAGCTAGGTTGCTGGATTTCAGGAAGAATGGAATGAAATAGAATGAATACCTGTTGTTATTGTGCAGAAAATATGATGTAAATATTAAAACCGCCGAGAGTGTACATGCTACCCGTAGTCTCTTTAAGGTCTTGCCGGCCCTGCGGTCAAAGATGGCAACCGTGTAGTCCTGGCTCCCGGAAATGATGTACTGCTCATCAGCAGCCAGACACATGACGGCCTTGCCATGTAGCTGAAGACTCTTCACCAGGGGCTCAGCCACTGTCACACAGAACACAAATGCTTAGTATGTCTTATCATATATTATTATACTGTACATGAGGCAGAAGCCCCTTACACACCTGCAGTCTATCCCAGACACATTTTGGGACATCCCTGCATGGGGTCATGTGTGAATCAAAACAGGGATAGAAATACGATCAAATTTTGTACCTTCAATTTCCCATCAAATAGCAATTTCTGTAACACTGCCGAGACAGCTGCGTTGTGAATTAAAGTATTGCCGGGAGTGGCAATGTTGTGCTGGAGCAAGCAAAACAATCATAATGCTCCGCTGAAAATGTATTTGAATCTGTGAGTGTTTATCGCCAATTGCCAATGCTTTTCGGGCGATTCGATAACAATATTGATACAGCTTCTTTAAGCTTCTGAGTTTGAGTTTTAGGGTGGCTTGCATCCGTAAGTGTTGCTTTACCGCAATCTGCTAGACTATCCCTAGTCCCATCTATACTGCATTGATACACCATGTTGAAACAGGGCAAGACAGATGGGTTCCAGAATGTTGGAGTACTGTGTGGGATTTACTCCATTTGTGTATTGAATAGTAAAGGCTATAGACTCAACTACATTACACTACACTAGTGTAATGTTTTGTAATGCAAGTAAAAGTACTGTAAAGCATGTGAAAATGGCCAAGCCTCCTTACATCTGGTGTCATAGAGGCTGATGGTCTTGTTGAATGTCCCGGCCAGCAGTACGTCTGGCTGGCAGGACAAACACAGGACAGGGGCGCTGGTGGAGATCCTGCCCCTCTCTGCCCCACCGGCCCCCAGGTCCCACAGTCTGATAGTGCTGTCGAAGCTCCCTGATGCGAGCAGCGAGCCCCGGGAGGCCAGGCACCACACCCAGCCCCGGTGGCTAGACGCCAGCCCCTGGCCCCGCAGCATGTGGGGCGTGGCGTCTCTGCCACCGTGCAGGTCCCACAAGATGACGTTGGTGTCCCTGGAGCCCGAGACGCACACCGCCCCCTCGCCTCCGATCAGCAGCACGGAATTCACCTGGGCATAGTGGCCCGTCGAGGGCAGAGGGACGCGCTCCAGGGCTGGGGTCGGGCTCAGAGGCCTCAACGGCTCGGGCTCTTCCACGCCTAGCTCCGCCCCGCCTCCGCCCAGCTGAGGGTTGGCTCCTCCGTTCCCGCACCCCTCAGGGGCCTCCGGGGGTCCCCTCTCATTGCATCGTTCTTCCTTCACCATCGCCACGGCGGCCGCCTCCTCTGGTCTCCTCCTCCTCTCTTTTGAATTAGCCCTTTGTCCATGTGCCTGCATCTCCAACTTCCCCTCAAAGGCCACCTCCATCACGGCGTCAACACCTAGCTCCTCAGCACGCTCTGCGAGCACAAAGCCTTCGGCGTCTTGGTCTGCCTCTCCACGCCTTTCCTCCTTCCCCCTGACTTCTGCTCCTTGGACAGCCTGTGTCCCATCGTCCCTGGCCTTGGTGTGTCTGTCCACCCAGGCGGCCTGGTCCTCCCAGCAGGTGATCAGATCCTCCATCTCCAGGCAGGCATTGGGCCAGTCGTAACCCTCCCTGGAACCAACAGGGAATTTCACCCTGGAACCGGTTAGCCTGCCAGCACGCAGCTGCCAGCTGGTGCTGTCCTCGCCTATGTTACCCAGTGCTTGGCACACCTGAAGAGAAAGAGACAATTGGTGGTGTTTTTCAACTACGTTCTGCCATCCTCCTACAAACACAAAATATTTAGAACAAAGTAATATTTAATGTAAAACATATTTTCTAAAGTGTTAACTTGAAATAAATTTGTTCGTTTGCAATCAGGTTTCCATATAGAAAAAAAACGAAATAATCAAAATATTATAAAACCATTATTCTATACTTTTACCAAGCTAAAAAAATGGGTGGCAATTACACACCAACAATGTCATTGTCCAATGTTTGACATTTTTGTTCCAAGCAATATAACATGAAGAACCAGGGTAAACTCCCGGGTCTAGCCTAACCTTCGGCAACACGGAGATGACACACTGGGCAGGAAGATGAGAAGCGATCTGAGTCACCATTTCCCACGGTAATGACAGCAGACCGCTTCCCTCAGAGGGTGAGGGAGTTGACTGAGATGAGCAAGGAAGTCTAAAGACGAAAAACAAAACAGTTAAGTAATAATGATGCATAACATTTCGGTTCTGTCTTTATCGATGGAAACCTTACCCGGGCGTGTCAGGCCCTGATGTTTCGAAGGTAGTTGATGAAAGATGCGGTCCATAATGTGAATCTTCCTTTAACGTTCTTCCCGTTTCTATCTCCTGATCCTCTGGAGCATGGCCTTTAGACATTACCGTATCGTCTTTAAGTACATGGCTCATGATAAATACATACCGAGATGCCAATTCTTGCTAGTGAACGTATACGTTTTCTGATTAGTTGACTTGTGGTTCACCATGAAGCATTGCAATCCCAATAATAGTGGTCTGAAATGTTGCCCGTCATATGATACGTCAAAGGGAAGATAACGTTGACTGTGGAATCGGCTATCTGGCTGATTGAATCGTAAAAAGGGATTTGCAAAACACCGTCTTCTAAATATTTTCTGGTGAAGATAGATCAACTAAAGGTTGTTAATTTCCTATAGATCGCTAGCCTGGCTAACGCCAGACCTCACCTCAATCTACATTGAGGTCTGCGAACCACACATTCATTTTCTCGTATTTGAGGCGTGGTTAACGAATGCCCAGAGCCGTTTATTGGGCGCTACGAATGTCTATCAGATGCTGTACGTAGCTCATAGCAAATCGTATAAATTAGACCAGCTGAAAAGTTGCTATTTTATCCAAATAAACTTGCGTTCGAAACTACTTGGCACACTTTCTAAAGCTGCATCGAAAGGTAACTTCGCCTCTGCTGCCATGTTGGATCCATAGATATAAACAAACTACAAGCTTCGGTGTGTCGCATAGACGTCGTCATCGTCTTGCTCTCCCCCCCGTTCTGTGATTGGTTCTTTCGCTGAAGCAAACGTCAGATCCCTGGAACCATGGGTCCTCTTCGAATAGTCAAATCTCCTAACCTTTATGCCTCCTTTCCTTAACCTTTGTGGAAAACGTTATCGGGTCAAGGAGAGATGCAAAGGTGCTTCCTTTCGAACATAGGAAAAGACAGCACTGTTTAAAATGAATACGGATCATACACCTATTAAAGAATTCGACTCCACTTTTCCCAACCGACGTCATTGCGGGACGGCGAGTACTGCTGACATCTAGCGTCTCTAGCGTGGAACTACCGTTTTCCGAAGTTGGACTACAACAAGCGCTCTTTCGAGCCATGCATTCTTGATTTCAATCAGGTTGTCGCCAACAGTGAGAATGACTTAGGTCGGACTTGGCCAACGGGAATAATTTGGATCACTTGAATCCTAATTCACCGGTAAAAAAAAAAGAGGCTCAACTTATGTTGACGTTGCAATTATATTATATCTTTCTTAAATGTGAAGTCGGCATTTTATTTTCTTACGATGTATATTGTGTGCCTAATAACCAGCAATAAATGAATTCATTTCGATTCAAATAATGTGTTTCTGGAATCGGTATCCATTATTATCAATTTTATTTTCTTCACTTTTTCTGCCATGCGTCTTTTCCGCGTCTCTTAACTTCGTCGGGGGCATCTTGCTTTAAATATTAACGCCGTAAAGGATAATGGGATGCACTATCTCCTTTCCTTTCGTTAAGGTTGCTGAGGATGGACCTATTTAATATGGAGTCAGACACTTTCTTCCTCTTCCGATTGCAGGCGGAATCAAACGCTAGCTCCACCCACGTTGAGCCACTCCTCGATCTGCGTGCTGCATCCAGGGCTGGGTCCGAAGCGTACCCGCCGGTGGAAAAGGGGCATTATAATTCATATTCCATATACTATTAATGTTTGATATGATATCCTAATATGTTTATAGCACTGAAGCAGTGTTTCATTGGTATATGTCCCTGTATATGAATTAGGATATATCGGTATTCAGTATTTCATACAAAACATTTTAAATCGCGTCGCTTTATGCTTTCCGTAGTTGTTTCCGCACACCCATGTGCTGTTTACATCCGCTGAAAGCGATGGCTTAAATTCCCTGACAGCCTTTCCCTCCGCAGTATCTTTTTCGTAGACATCGTTGTCTATCAACAACAATAGGTATTTTAAAAGTTGTTATTTAATCATTTTTCCCTTACATTTACATTACGACGAAAAGAGAAATGTTCAAGTTGCGTTCATACATCGCAGCCTTTTTTTTAATGTTTATTGTTATTGTGGCTTCTCTGGTTGGTTAATTGTTGATGAATTGCGCAATTATGAGGCTGTAAATACTCATTAAATGTAAGACTAGACATACCAATATCTGTCATAGAAGAAATTGTGTAATATTTGAATTATCAAAAGATATTTTGTTTATTGGGAGAACATGTATTCATGTATTGACATACATTGTTTCCCACATGTATGACCATATATGAACACAGGTCGCTATGGAGTCACACACTCGTGGTATCACCACGGAAGGCTGGGGACGAAACTGCAGTGGTCTTTTAAACCACTTTACAATGTCGGATTGGGTATTTGAAAGAACCCACTGAACTCACTCATGTGTAATCTTGAAAAACAGATACTTGTCTGTAGTACATTCAAATCCACTTCTTATGTTGTGTGTTCGGTTTTTTACCAATAGATCCTTGTGTTCATACATTTTCATACGGAGGGTTTATGAAGCAGGTGTTGACTATGTATCTCTGGGGGTTGTGTGTGATAGGATTAGGATCAATTTGTCTGACTTTGAATTATACAGGAGAAATGGCAGACCATCCACCGTCAGTGGCCAGGGAGGCCGTCCTCAAACCGAGCGCTGAACTCATCAACATGCCCAAGATACGGGGCTATGACTTCAACAAGGGCTTGGATCACAGGGCGCTACTTCAATCCTACTTAACAACTGGGTTCCAGGCCAGCAATATGGGCCTTGCTGTCAACGAGATAAATAGAATGGTCAGAGGGATGGGGGGCCGAGAGACTGATAAAACAGAATGTTTTTATGTGGCTTAACCAGTGTGTTTGGTTAAGTAAAATGTAAAAGCTATAATTTGTTGTAAATGCCTTGAGTGAAATGTGCAGAAAAATAGTTGCTCCTGGGGGCTTGGCCTCTCCCTCAAAGAAATTTAGTTTTTAGACTGTTGTTTAGTTTGGAGAAAAGGTGCGTGAACAAACCACTTCTCATTGGCATAGAAACATGGGAAGGGAGAGACGGGGCAGACGTTATTTTCTGGGATGTTTATTTTCAAAATCATGCTCTCCTATATTTTCCTGATTATTATTACTGAGCTTAAATCTTCAGCAGCCGTAAGATAGCATTCCTGGGCTAAAGACTGTGTGTATGTGTATACAGATAGAGAAGCGACTGGAGGTGGAGGAGGTGCAGGAGGTGGGGGAAGGCAGTCAGTCCACTAATTCCAACCCGTCCGGATGCACTATTTTCCTGGGCTACACCTCCAACCTAATCAGCTCCGGAGTCCGTGAGACCATCCGCTACCTGGCAGAGCACAGCATGGTACATAAACTACACAGGTTCAACATAACGATTGATCTTCCTTGGGTCCCCCGATGTTAACGCTGAATTTCATACATTGAATTGTGCACCTAACTTTGGCATGTTGAATTTGGGGGCGTTGAAAAAATGTTTCAGTTGAATATTTTAACATTGAAAAATAAAGCTGTAAATGGTTTATTGAAAATTAGGAGTTATAAATATTCATTCTCAGAATTCAATGGCTTTTTATGTTCAAAATCCGATGGCACAGATTAATTTCCATATGCCCTTTTCCCTGTTGTCCTGGGTACAGGTGGATGTGATTGTGACAACAGCAGGAGGCATAGAAGAAGACCTGATCAAGTGTCTGGGGGACACCTACCTCGGAGACTTTGCCCTGCCTGGCAAGGAGCTCCGCGAGCAGGGGATCAACAGGTGGGCTCAAGTCACTCACCCCAATTTCACAGCAAAACCACCACGTAAGCGCACCACTTAACTCCCGTCCAATTCACACTGACTCCGCCTTCACATGGCGCATTTCCACCGGCGGGTGCGGGTCGATTTGGTGCGGCTTGGTGGATTAGTGAAGGTGCAATTCGGCGCAGCTCAGTTACCACTCGCGTTTTCACCGCCGACAGTACCCTTATCGTAGGACGGGGTTTAAAGGGGACATATTATGAAAACAACACTTTTCCCGGGAGTTTATGGTGTTGTTTTGGGTCTCTGGTGCTCCCACACGCATACAAACTTTCAAAAATGTCTGTACATGATTGTTTGAGTGAGATATGCATTTCTGAAAGTACCCCGCCTAGAGTTACCAAACAAACTAGTCCGTTTCGGCGCCCCCTCCTACGTAGGAAGGGGGCACAGTTGAATATTACCTCCCACTTCCCCACTCCCCTCCAATCAGATCATAGCTACGATTTTGTGGACCAGCAGACGAACAGCTCCGGCGGGGGAACTTGGTGGCAGCCCTGCAGCTAAGCTCTGGGAGTACAATCCCTTTCTCTGCTGGACTTCCGCCGAAGCTTGCTCTCACAAAAAAAGACGAAAAATCGACTATATGTGGCTGTCGCAGGCCTGAAATAAAGTTGAATAATTTAATTCGGCCTGAACGAAGACCTATTGCAAATGCTAGCTAGCTAATCCTGTGTTTTGGGGACGTAGCTTAGAGTCATGACTTTAGAGAAAAAAAAGCACTGAACAAGATCTGCACCTTAATTTCGTTGTGTAAATACACTGTATTTAACCCCATTACAAATAAAGATTATATTTCTATTTCTAGAGGGGAGGGTGCTCAGATACATTTCTGTCAGTCTGGTCACTTTTTTTTAGTCACTTTTGTCATACTTCAGTAATCTTCAAGAACTTCCCAACACATTGAAGGAATAAACTAGAAGATATCAGGACTCTATAGAGTCTTGCGGCTTCGGCCCACACTGACACACTCATGTTGCACTGAGGTACATACGTCATTGAAATCCTATTATTTGTGTTTTAATTTTATTTAGGTGTATCTATTTAAAAGACACTTGTAATTAAGCCTTTTCTTTTTGTTTATAATTTCATTATTATTATTATTTTGGTCCGGTTGGGTTTGGGGTGTTTTTTGTGCGTTAAAAAAAAAGTAAAAAGAAGGGATTCTTATTGGTTGGAGACTTTCAACCAGCCAGCTTACTCTGGCTGGTTTCTTGCACACCATAGCTTTTTTCCCTTAGCTTTAAGTGAAGAAGGTGTGAGCCCACTTGTAGTCTTAGCTTGTGTCCTCCTCATCCCCTCTGCTATGTTCTCCTTTCTCTCGTGGTAAAAAGAATAGGGAACCTGCTGGTGCCGAACTCCAACTACTGTAAGTTTGAGGACTGGCTGATGCCCATCCTGGACCAGATGGTGCTGGAGCAGGAAACAGAGGTGTGTGTGTGTGTGTGTGTGTGTGTGTGTGTGTGTGTGTGTGTGTGTGTGTGTGTGTGTGTGTGTGTGTGTGTGTGTGTGTGTGTGTGTGTGTGTGTGTGTGTGTGTGTGTGTCCGGATAAGAGCACAATCAATCCCTAAAACAACCTATTTGAGATGTAGTGCTATGGATTGAACCTTAAATCAAAACTAAACTGCACGCATTTGTGATGATGTAATAGTTGAATTTCATAAAAAAAAAAATGCTGTTGCTTGGTTATAAAACATAAAGCCTTCTTTGCTTGCGTTTTCTATAACCCTTTCACCCCTTCCCTGATATTTTCAGGGCACACATTGGACCCCGTCCAAAACAATCCACCGCTTGGGAAAGGAGATCAACAACCCAGAGTCTGTCTACTACTGGGCCTACAAGGTCAGGCTAGGACATAAACTCCAGATCTAAAGGAGAGAATGACCCTGTAAAGTTGGGCTGAAAATACTGCCAATGTTTTATAACTTGTCATACAATTATCAGAGCATAAATGGCGCTGTCCCAAAATAAAAAATAGACACGATCGATTAACATGATGGCCTAGCTCATTAGTTCTCAAAGTGCGGCCCGCGGGCCAATGGCGGCCCGCGGAAACATTCCTGGCGGCCCGCAATGACATACAAATCTAAGTAAAAAAAAACAAGAAAAGATTTTAATTTTTTTCTTCTTTTTTTTCTTATTATATCAATATTCATTTAAAAAAAAAAAGTAAATATAAAGAGGAAAGTCAACTCTCTCTTGCTTTCAATTAAATCCTGTTACATTTGTTAGTTTTAATCAGACTGTACATTACTTTGAAAGGATGAACCTCAGTTTCGTGATTTAGACCTCCCTTGACCTCACTCCCGGAGGTCCACGGTGCAATGTATTTTTTTCACCACTGGGATGCTGACGGCGTTTCCCGCCTGATTTATTTTCCTTTGGCGGCCCTCAGTCATATTTTGGGTTCCTAAATTGGCCCTCAGCTGTCAAAACTTTCTCGGTGGGACTGAGGGTTTAGTTCTTTGTGTTTCTGTGTTTGTGAATGGATGTGTTATGCGTTAGTATGTGTGTGTTCCAGAACAACATCCCTGTGTTCAGCCCTGCTCTCACGGACGGCTCCCTGGGCGACATGATGTACTTTCACTCCTACAAGAAGCCTGGCCTGGTGATGGACATCGTGGAAGGTAGAGGGCAGCGTTCTGCAGGACTGGGACATAAAGGATTTTAGTCATATGGGATCGTCACAAACCTCCCCTTGTATTACTACTTGTATTCCCTAGTCATAAAAATAAACTTGATTAAGTGAATGGAAATGAATGAATGGAGAAAACGTGGAGACGGTGACTTACGAACACATCTGTTTTATCAATCTGTGATAAATAAGCAATTTTTTAATGTCTACAGAATTTTGGATTTATGGAATGTTTGATACAGTATATTCTGTGTGTTTACTTTATACGAAGAAACAAGTTGGTTCAGTCCTCTACTCTAGAAGGTTGTCTTCAGGTTAGGCTGCAGACAAGATTTATTTTCATGGTCTTTTGTATTTCGTCAGACATCCGTAAAATCAACAGCCTTGCCGTGTACGCCAAGCGCACCGGGATGATCATCTTGGGTGGCGGGCTCGTCAAACATCACATCGCCAACGCCAATCTCATGGTAACTATGGCGATCGGGGCTGGATGTCGTGGTAGTCTACCAGTGTTAGGTCTTCTCAGATTTTCTCTTTCATTTAGATTGTGGCAGTTCACAGCAAGAATATCCTGGGTTCAAAGACCCAGCTGGGGCCTTTCGGGTTAAAGGGTAATTCCCGTGAAAATTTAACCCAGGGTCTTCTTCGGCAGTAAAACACATAAAATAAGCCCTCTAGACATTTTTTCTCGTTGTTCAACGAGTAAAGAGCTTGCCCGGAGCAACGCTAACACCCAAAGATCTCGACAGCATAAATATCCAGCATCGCCACAATGGCTGTTTTGTCGTGTAAGAGCTCCGGTACATTCGGTAATCGACGTGTATGGACTTCCTGTACACATGGACCTACCGGTAAGGCACAGACTTGTAAAACAGTCTTTTAAAATTAACTCCCGGTACGCTAACTAAGTTGTTGATGCTTTGTTTTATGTGTAGGGACCCTAGAAATGCTACTGCAGAGGTTTGGTGCTATTTTGATCAATATTAGTGGTTAAAAAATGCAGATTTGGAAGTGTTCACTCTGCCCCTAGCCAATGCCATGTAAGCCATTTGGGCTGTTGGCGTTGCTCCGAGCAAGCTCATAGATCTGGAGTTGCTCCAATAGATTGGGAGTTCGAATTTTCCATGAAGATATCTATTATATTCTACACACCAGCAGCACATTACAATGTCTTATAGACTAGATTGGCACCAACCTACCTAACACAGGTCTACACCTCCAAGTCACTTTTATCTGATGACATTCCTTGCTTATTTGCCCTTGTCTTCCCAGAGAAACGGAGCAGATTTCTCTGTATACGTCAACACGGGCCAAGAGTTTGACGGCTCCGATGCCGGGGCCCGTCCCGACGAGGCGGTGTCCTGGGGGAAGATCAGGGTGGACGCCAAGCCTGTGAAGGTACCCCTAGCGCTCAGGCCAGGAGCCAAAGCCCCTGTATTAAAGTTTTGTTTATTTGTCTTTCTGGGGTAACAAAAAGTAGTTAGTTCCGGGGAGGGGCTTGTACTCTTGTGTGATCTCATGTGCTCGCACATGAGATGCATAGAATATGACCAACTACATTGTTTGTTTTTTATTTTTCTGCGTTCATCTTATGAGGATCAGGTCACTTTTATTGAAAACAAAAGAGTAAATACATTGAAATATATATTTTTATAAAAAGATATGTATATATATTTTTTTAATAAAAATAACAGCTTATGACTATGTATCAGGTGCTTTAGCTACAACCAACATAGCAATGAAACTTGCCGTGAAGTAGCACTGAACAAGAAAAAAATGACATCCTATTTCTCAACCAAACAGACAATTGCGCTTTAAGCGCAGTCGTCTGTTATTCTTATCATGAAAATATACCGTCCAGTTTGTTTAATACTGTCCCGATGCCGGAATCAAAAGACTGTTGATGGGCATTTTAACAACATCTCTGTTGTTAAAATGCCGTCTGAACGTTCTGCAAAGCAAATAAAAACACGAGCTTGCGAGATTTGTCTGACTCCCAGGCTAGTGTTCGCGGGGTTTTCCTAATCCTTTTAGGGTTGAAAAGACAATAATATCCTCTATATTTGGATACCGTCAATTCCACATTAAAGTGTATTTGCGAAATAGCATTCGATGTTTACACATTGAAAGGTACTGGGTTCAATCCCCAATGTCCACAGTCTAGCCTGTAGAGGTATTAAGTAAGATGCCCATAGCCCTATCTTCTGCTTAATGACCTGTTAGCCCAAATTCTCTGTGAGTTGCTTTGAATGTAAGACTCTGCTCAACAAATATATTGTAAATTAGGAGGGCAGCAGGAATCGCTGAATGCATCTGAATGTACAGGCTGTTAACAACATGAGGCTGAATGAAGGTTTGAGCTGGTTGTGTTTGTTGCGGCTCTAGGTATACGCAGATGCCACCATAGTGTTCCCCCTACTGGTTGCAGAGACCTTTGCTCTCCACGCGGACAAGATGACAGTCGGCAAGAAAACCGACGAATGAGATGCCTTCGGAACATCTTTCCAGAAAATCGATAGTTTGTTAGTTTTAAAAATGTTGTTTTTGTTTCCCCTTTAGTTAAAGTTCATGTTCTTTATTATTTGTCAAATACTTGGTATAATGGAGCATGCCAAGGATGCTTGTACAGTAGTATATAATAACCGGGGAAATTACAATTGGAAAATTACTATTTTATTTGTTTAAAAGAAGGCATTATGGTTTCCTATACATGCGCACGCACACAGACGAACACGGATAAGCACACGCATAAGTAACTTCAAACTTTATAACCTATGCTAAAAGGAAATGCCTTGTTGAGGGAGGTTGACGGGTTGTGTGTTTTTATATATTATTTTTTTTAGTCTGTACTTGGGTTACTCATTTCTACAAGTATTTATTTTATTTTTGTAGGTTGATTTTGTGTCTGTAAGCGTACCAAAGACTTATTCATTTCAAGTCACTAATCCAAATTATTATTTTATAAGTCAAAAAATATAATTTTGACTTAATGTACATTAATGTATAATATGATTGCTGTATACATATGATGCCCTTATGTATACATCACTCATTTTTGGGGGTCAAATTACCATCTCTGTAACTAAATAAACGTTCTTTAAATGAAACTCACATTTGTTTTATATTGTCATGGGTTCATTGTTAAAGGGGGACCGTCAGGCTAAACTAGAAGAATATTCTGCTTAATACACGTGTTGTGTAACAATTGTGGTCTGACACATCAACTCTGTTTCTGCAAATAATCACTCAAAAGTTAGACAATTGAATGATCCAAATTGATGTCCCACATTGGAAAAATCTAATCCTTGGTCAAGCCCTTCTTAATCATACAGTATATTTTAATTTTTCAAGCATCTGCTGTATAAATTTAATTTCAGTTCAATTTTAAATTTTTGATCATTATGAAATTGATACCTTTCATGTTGCCAAGCATAAAGTGAAATTGTTTGTTTAATGAATTATTTCGCCGGAATGACCTAAACAACATAAACTGCTCCGTTGCTTTTTATGAACTTTTCTACAGATGTAGAGACTGACCATATTTCCTGATACCTTTTGATATGCAGTCATTAAACCTTGCCCACGTATGTGTTTCCTCATGTTGAACATATCCGCCTCAAGAACTTATGACTTTTGTCTGGATAGATTTCTCGCCATTTAATTTTGATCCTTAAGGATCCAAGGTTTTTGACTAACGGAGAACTTTTCTACCTGGATGGAGATGCGGCAATATGTCACTCACAGCCAAAGTTAAATAAATTGAAGTCTGGCTCTCAGAAGATAAAGCGAAGAAAGACAGGGAGAGAAGACAAAATGAAGGAACTTATTTTCTAAGAAAGGTGAGCACAAACATTTAAACACACAAGTTGAAACCCCATTCCTACCTCCTTTATCGTTGCTAAAACGAACAGAGACAACCCAAAGCAAGGGCAGACAATAGGCTACACTTTCAAATGATGAGGCCTTGGTTATTAAGGTGAAGGATAAATAAAATGTCGGCTAATGTTGCAACAGCAGGCTACTGATTTGTGGCAAGCTTTTATTAAATTAATACTAAGCCGTTATTAGGCTACATGATAAATAATAACCTATGATATATAGGCTAGTTAGCCCCAGACGTCATGACATTACAAAATGGATACATCTTCCTAGCTGCCTGCTACTTTTATTTGAAACGCAATTTAACAGCAAACTATCCAGCAAGTGGATTTAATGCATTTCTTATTTCTGTCTAGTATGAAGGATTGAGACAATGGCTTTCTGTTCTGTGCGGTAAAACAATCTCTCATACAGTATTGGGTCTTTCCTCCAGAAGAGGGGGGAACAAGGTTTCCAATTAGCAGAATATATCTGTTTCAGATTGGAGTTCTTGGTGATGTTTTATTCAGTCTTGTCTACGGCATATAGAGAACCACAAGGGGTCGCTCTCACCACACTCGTTGTCATTTTCAAATCATTCAGAAGGCAGATGCACTAGAGACACTTTTCATAAGACCAAGGACCGTTTGCTCGATCTCTAGAATCTCCCTGACACCCTTTCTTCAACTTCTAACATCGGCAAATTTTGCACCTTCAACATGTTTACATGTTTGGTTGATGCTCTTCAAAGGGGCTTCTGTCTCAGTTGTTAACGCTGGAATCCTGCGAGGTAAAACATGGCGGCGTCCTAAAGCTATCGTACCTGTCGGAGCACGTGTGGCTCACACGGAATGCGAGCCCAAGTTGGAAGCGCTTCCATGCCATCAAACCAGCAAACATCCTGGATGACGACTTTCATGAGAACCCTTCCTGTTCGATGGCCATTGCCCTAATTAATTTATTACAAGATGTTCTGCTTCACTCGTAATGGTAATTTATTTAAAAACGTATTATTTTTTCATTTATTATGATTATAAGAAACACATGCTCCAGAAGTATCCTAGAGATATTTTTCTCTATTGTTAGTCACACCCTGCCTTCCAATACCCATACTAGACCATACCTACCATACTATTTAGTATGACAGAAAACTATTTGGTGTCTGCGTCCCAATATTGAAAAGGAAGTATGCCAAAATTGCAAGGATGTTGTATATCCGGTCACATTTTGCAGTATGCAACAAGCAAGCATGCTTTGTTTGCTTTTTGTCCCACAAACCTCTGCTCAGCAGAAGATACGTCTGCTATATTCTGCTCGACTTTCGCGGGCTCAGTCAATGGGTGGCACTACAGGTGTGCTAATCAGTAAAATTACTTGCAGTATGTCCCAATTGTATGCATACTGTGTGTAACTGTATTTACTTGGTAGGCCTAAGTGTAACTGCAAAAAAAAAGAAGTGATTTGGAACGCAGCTCATTTTCTCACACATCTATCAAGAGAATTGGTGTGATTATTATAATATATATATATATATTATTTTTTTTAAAGTCTGAATTCTGTGAATAGTCAGAATTCTGAGACTAAAGTCAGAATTCTGAGACTCAAATCTGATTTCTGAATATAAAGTCAGGATTCTGAGAACAAAGTCAGAATTCAGATTTTAAGAAGAACAACAATCCCATGTGGCCCTAACCCTCTTCTGTCTACGGGACCCTGTTAAACGTGCTTACATCTGACTTCTTCGGTCAGCGTGTGGTTACGTCCTGTACGTCGCAACGTGCAACACTCACTGAACTTTGTTCCTTAGGTAGCCTGTAAGGAACTTCCCTTCTTTAGCCTATGAGATTTAGCCTGTACCATTAAAGACAGAATTCTGACCTAAACCTCAGAAATCTGTCTTTATTCTCAGAAGTCTGACTTTAAAAATCTTTAAAAATCAAAATTCACATCTGGCCCTAATCCTCTTCCATCTATATCCAAGTGTAGGATTGTAAAATGTTTGGAAGGCTATTTGTATTAAGTAGAAAGGGACATTTCTTTGGTTATGTAGGGCATGGCGAGTATATTTTCAGTTTTTCTAAGAGGAGAGGCAGAAATAGTCAGACCAAGGTCAAGTTTCCCATAACCTCAACCCAATGTGGCACTGATGTGTTCATAATAAAGGGACACACACACACACACACACACACACACACCCCATCAGGGCGTTACTGTCTGAAATTTTCCATTCAATCCATGTTCGATTTCTGCTTGACTATTGCAGTGCCTGCGTCTGTGTTTTTGTGCGTGCCAAAACTGGCACGCACACAAACACACTGCACTGCAATAGTTATAATGAATGTGTGTGTCAGTGCAAAAAATAGTTTTTGCAGTAAGGACATCCCAGCAAAAGCAGGGAATAGGAGGGAGGAGGAGAAAGATACAGAGCTGTAGTACTAGTGGATATATCATTTTGTGTGCGGGCCGTGTGCGAGTGCTAGTTTAAGTGTAATAGCTCAATCATATCATATAATGGAACATCTGCCTCCTTATCGGTTTCATTGTTGACCTGTTATGTTGCCATGGAGACTCCCGCCACACTCACCAGCAGGTGAGACTGTGTGTGTAAGAGACGATTCAGAGAGGGAGTGACCGACTCAGGTTGAGTGACTAGAGAAGCAAACACGCGGTTTGACAAAGAACAGTTCAAGTACATAGGCCAAATCAAAGAGCGTTGGAGGAAACCAAATGAGGG
This sequence comes from Gadus morhua, assembly GCF_902167405.1. Taxonomy (NCBI): domain Eukaryota; kingdom Metazoa; phylum Chordata; class Actinopteri; order Gadiformes; family Gadidae; genus Gadus; species Gadus morhua. Next base: position 13,488,427 of record NC_044049.1, on the reverse strand, counting down.
AGAGAGAAATGAGAATAGAAGGGGAGGGGGAAAGTACCATCACCTATCAGTGCTTTCGAAAAAAAAAAAAAGGAAGTCGTCAGTTAAACCGTCTGCGCTCTGACATAGCTGTCTGACATTGATGACGCAGACAAACGCACTGGGTTGCCATGACAATCGAACCTAGCCCAGGACAGGGAATGGAAACCAATCATCTACACATCCACATTATTCATGCGTATCTGTAGTAAAGTCAGGTTGATATTCTGGCCTAGGGTAGGGTTAGGCCTACATGAAAGTCTACCTCATGGTTTTCTTCAATTCTTTACTTTTATAAATGTTATTAAAGCGGTGTTGAGTTAACTAATAACTTACAACTCAAATTTCTGTGATTGAGTATTTCCTAAATATGGTTCTACTTTTACTCAAGTAGGTTTGGAGATAGTAATCTACTCAATTACATTTTATAAGTCACTGAGTACACATTTCAATGGCTGTCGAAGAAGAAAATGTGTGAAAGAAGAACACATGAAAGGGAATTTTTCATATTCAAGCAGAAACACTCAGCAGGCTAATCAACTTAATCGTCTTAAAAAAGTTGTTAAAGCTGAAGCAACCTGATTGTTAGGTTTGGTCAGTTATCAATCATTGATCATTGCTCATTTGTATGTTACTGTTGCAGACACTCATATTATTGCTTCTCCATGTGTTTTAATCAAGGTAATGTAGTTCCAATTCTGTGTTTAGTGACAGTTATTGGCCCACAAAGTCCTTTTGAAATAACCTAGTTTTTCTGACTTACTCTGATATATAGAATATATCAGCTAGGAACATAAATAATAATTAAATATATGATATTGTCAGAATCAGAATCAGAATGATAGATAAAAACAAACAAACTTTTGTTGGATTTATTCAGATGTTTTATTTGCATCATCATCATTTGTTTAGTGGTATTTTTCCTGTCCTTCGTGCTTTATTATACAGTTACAGGGCTATTATGAAAGGCAATATTCATAATATCACAACAACCTTGATTTGAATGATATGTGTAATATAATATAATAAATATCTCATATTTCACAAAACACATATACAGTATAATATATAACCTAAAACATCAAATTATAGTATTATGTATTTTTGTTCAAGTGTCAATATATACATTGCTCAAATACACAAAACTATTTTCTCAGGCATAAAGTATGTACAATTATACGTGTGTTCAGTCCTAACATTTGATTACTTGTGTGGCAGTTGATTCATGCTGGATATATAGTTGTGTGACGGCACGTCTGTCTGACTGTATGGATGTGTTTATGTTAAATATATAAATACATTTGTTCTGAAGTTGTTCACGTGTCAGTGTTGGTGTGGATGTGTGTGCATATAATAATAATAATAATAATAATAATAATAACAATAATACTATGCGTTGTGTGTGTTAGTGTTCCTCCCATGGTTTGGAGCAGTGAGACCAGTCCTCTGTTCCTGCTGAACTGAGCCAGCTGACGTCGCACACTGATTATCAGTACAGCAGGCACAGGAGCCCAGCCCGGCCGGGTCAGTAGGGAGGGCGCAGAGACCACCTCACAAACACACACACATCAAAACACACAGACACACAAAGACCCTTTTTACACAAAACAATATATTTATTTATTCATTATGCACACATGACACATATAGTTTCACAACAAAAAAAACACGAACATGCACTCAGATTCTGTCTCTCATAGACACACATACATGCACCATCGGTTTTCTCTCACAAACCACACAGACACACACACACACACACACACACACACACACACACACACACACACACACACACACACACACACACACACACACACACACACACACACACACACACACACACACACACATACACACACACACACACACACACACACAACTTGGGGAGCCGAGGCTGATACTCAATGGATGCTGCATCTAGCCGACTCATCTACCCACATTTCCTTACCTCTGTCACGAGATATTTAAGAGCACATCACCACAATAAACACCCACCCAAACACCCGGCACCTCGGATACGCACGAGAAACAAAGACAAATTCGGCTCTTCGGCTGCTACGGTTCACGGCACGAATAAACTATGGTGACACATTAGTGCCATAATTCACTAATGTGATAAAAGATGCATTCGGGCGTTTTATATTATTCCACACGCGTAGATATTAACTGCGAACGCGCAAATGATCTCTGCGCGCGCGCAAATTAGCTCTGCGCGCGCAAAACAGCCTCTCGCGCGCGCTAATTACCTCTGCGCGCGCAAAACAGCCTCGCGCGTAACAGCCTCTCGCGAATGATGTTCTGCTCTCGCGCGCGAATTTAGTTTTGGCACTATGGGGGAGGGAACCAAGGCAGGGCGGGCTTTCCTATGATTGGCCGTTTCTGAAGCGCGATATTTGATTGACAGCCCTCCTCAGGCCTCCTCTCATTCTGAATTGTACAGTAAATGGCTGAAACGGTAGTTACGTATTGTAACTCCAGATTTTATGAGTATAGGCGCAGCCTTTTAAGTGTCGGCCTCATTGTCCTTTAAATAGCTGAAGAAAAGCTGTTTATTGGGAGCAGAACGTCCGCCGGCGCTCGACTATATCTGCGAAATGCGGACGTCGTTGAGGCACGCCGCAAGCGGACGTAATTGAGGCCCACTCAGTTGGTGGTCGGGGATTACAAATCTTTCAGTGCTACGGCTCACGCCTAGGGATAACCTAATAGCGATAGCCTTAAAAGGCTGCGCCTATACTCATAGAATCTAGAGTTACAATACGTAACTATCTTTTCAGCCATTTACTGTACAATTCAGAATGGAACGAGAAGAGGGCTGAGGAGGGCTGTCAATCAAATATCGCGCTTCAGAAACGGCCAATCAAGTGTTCAGATCAACTCGGAAAATGGAAGTAATAATTTGGGATGTTGGGAAATAAAATAACTAGAACCCCAAACCCCTTTCAGTACCGACCCCTGCCTAACCGCTGAGTGTGGGCTTGTGGCGGCAGAACTTAACCACTGTGAACACGGAGGACACTTACACTGTTCACATGCGTGTTAAGTCCTGCTGCCACGCAACCTGCTGTCTCTGTGTGTTAAATGTGTGTGTTTGTATTTACAGACGAAGGGAATCAGATGGTCAGACAGTCAACATATACCAGCGTGTGTAACAGATCAAAGATGAACATTTATAGACTGAGACAGTCGACAAAGACCAGATAGAGAATCTAACGAGGGCAATGTGTGTACTGTACAAAGAGATAGAAGACAGGCCTAGAGAGAGATGGGTGAGAGACTGTGTGTGTGTGTGTGTGTGTGTGTGTGTGTGTGTGTGTGTGTGTGTGTGTGTGTGTGTGTGTGTGTGTGTGTGTGTGTGTGTGTGTGTGTGTGTGTGTGTGTGTGTGTGTATGTGTGTGTGAATGCATGCCTGCCTGGTACCGCAGTCTCCAGGTGAAGCTTCTCCCTGCAAGCCATTGGAAATCCCTGGCAATGTGATTCAGTGTCTTATTCTCAAAAATCACTCTGCCGGGAATCCCCCTGGCCAACAGTAACAACACACAGGATTTCTCTGACAACACATGAGCAGTTGGCTTCAGGCATGTACAAGTCTCATATGGCGCCCTCGTCCCGTGGCTCCTACATCAATGACGCTACTAATCCCTCCAGGGTTTAACTATGAAAAGAGAGGAGGATTTAATGTTTTATTTTAGCCAGACGTGGTACAGGACTCTGCCTTACCTTGTCCCACCCACTAGCCAATGGGCACTTTTTTAGCTTCTTGTGTATTAAAAAAATAAGGATGCATGTGAGTTGTGTAGGCAGTAGGAACATTTCTTTTTCAAGCATTAGAAAAGTAGACTGTGTCAGAGGCCTTGAGTGGCTATGTATAGGAAGCTAAGCTTTGTAATATGTATTACACAGGAACCTTTTCCAAGCATAAGGAGAGCACAACGTGTCATAGTCCTTGAGTGCCCTGGTGAAGCCATTGTGTGCGTATGTGCATGTACATGTACACTATCAGCGCGTGTCTCGCCTCTCCCGGGCTAGCCGACTTCCCGTGGCCTCTTATAAAAATAGCTGCTTAGTGACGGCATGGAGAACTGGTTTAGTAGGAGTTGGCCTGCCAAGTGGACACTCCCATTAAGAGGTTGGAGTCCACCACCTCCTCCCTGTCTCCCACTCTCCTTGCCTCTCTCCTTGTCTCGGAGAAAGGCAGATGGACCCAGGGGCCCTTGGCCCTCATACAATAGGCTCAGAATGAACACCAAATCCTCCTTTTCAAGGGTGCTTTGTAAGGCCACCTAATCGCTGCTGCACCTATTGCATTGGTTTCAAGTATGCATTTCTTTGTTACATGTAATTGAGGTGTATTAGTGTGATGTAATTATGTCATGTTGTACTTGATTTCTTTCACAACTTAATATTCATACACTCTACCTTTGGCTCAAAGTCAATTTAATGAACAATCTTTACAACTCTTTACATCACACTTACATTTCAGCAATGATACCGATCAAAAATGTATGCATACAAATATCCATCCCAATTGAAATGGTTGATTGTTTAAAGCAGTGCCATTGGCTTCATTCACCCAGCAGCCATCTTGGTTCTAAATTGAGCCGAATGAACCGAATGAGGAAGTCTGGATTCAGTTTCCCACACCCAGCTAGCGTTTGGAACCAAGATGGCTGCAAGGTGAATAAGGCCCATTACCCTGCTCTGCAGTATCTTAGAGTCAGCGGCGGTTAAAATAAGATTGAAAAAGTATTGGTTTCAGTTTAAATGGGAAAAAGGTCATTCAATTAGACATCAGTCACAAATGCTCTCTGTGAATATTTGTTTCAAGGGGCCAACACCTGCCTCTGAACGATACTTTCTGAACCTCTCTTCAAGGATTAGTTCAGGGGATCCATCTTGCCTTGTCATTCACAGTTGCGTGAAATGCAACACTTCCAAATATTGGATTAACACAGCGAAGAAGTGTATAAATCCTGCTCTCTTCCGCTGTTTTCTGCACTCTCTCTTTGCAGCTCTCAAACCTTGCCTACAGCTTGTCAAATTGATGTGCCCCTATTCTTCTCAGTTATTTGCGTTCTTTCTCCCTCTCAGTCTCGCTGTTTCGTTCTTCATCTTTTAAGAAATGACACACTGAGAGAGCTGCTGTGCAGTCCAGTCTGCCAGATCAAATTGATGAAAAATGTAGTTATTTTCAGTGCATTTCAGTTAGTTTTCTCCAAACCACTCCATTTTACCATTGCCCAAACTCACCATATTCTCCATGCTATGCAATGCATTAATTAATCTTTGCTTCAATTCAATTCAACATTGTCTTTGTATCAAATGCAGCCGAAGCCTTGAAGGAAGGAAGCTTACCCAAATCCCCTAGTCTCCAAATACCATCCATCCGAAAACTTGTTATCAAACCACCATTCAAACTTTTCATCCCTCGCCCTCTGACTATAACTTTAAGCCCCCCTTCAGCCCTCCCTTACCCCATCCATCCGTCCATCCCTTTGATTGGACAAAAGTAAGTCTCCTGTGTGTCCTTTTCACTGCAGGTCTTTTCCATGGCATTTTCTATCTCCTTCTCTTTCCCCTCACCCCTCCGTCTCCGTCCCACACCATATTAAAAGCCACAGCCATTCATTACCAATGAGCTCATTCCTTCCCCCTGTTTTTTGAAAATGACAGAGTCCTGGTTGACGCACGCTGCTGTCTAAACACCTCCTATTAGACGGTCGGTTTGGAATACTTTAACGAAAACCCTTACCCACCGTTCTCTGGGATAATTCTATAAACACATGTATATTATATTCTGTGTTTATATATATATCTATGCATACATATTTATATTTATATATATATATATATATATATATATATATATATATATATATATATATACATATTTTTACTGAAAGTGATATCTGAAGTTAGATGTGGCTGTAACACATCGTGAGCTTGTAAGAGGCTTCTGCACCCGTCTTCACAGTGAGAGACGTGTTGCATCCTGAGTAGGGCACAGGGGGAAAGGAGAATTACAGGCACTGAGTGACAATCAGGAGCAGATGCACACAAACAACAGCAACATGTTTTGACAATGTGCTGATGGCCTTCTGCGGCCCACTGTGTTGGTGTGTATTTCGGACTAGCGCAGTGTGTATTCAGCATTTATGTGCTCTTGTGTGTCTGAATATATGTGTGTGTGTCTGTGTGTGTGTGCAGGTTTATGTCTGAGCATGTGTGGTTGTGTATATGTGCTTATGTGCTTATGTGTGTGTTTGTGTATGCGTGTGGCTTTGAGCATGTGTGTGTACGTGTTCCTGTATCTGTGTGTGTTTAATGTATTTGAAAGGTTTGCACCGTGCACCCCAGCCTATACCATCTGTGCGTTGGGTCAAGTTTCTAATGGAGGGCCGTGCTACTCAGAGGGCCGTGTGTAGACGTGGCTCGCGGGGCCGTCGCCTCTGATTGTCCACCAACTCCTCCATGAGTGAGTTCACAAGTGACATTGGCGTTTACACAAGGTCGAGCTGTTAAGTGGCAAAACTTATTTTGAGACAGCTGTATCTCAAGCCCTCGACACACACACACACACACACACACACGCACACACACACACACACACACACACACACACACACACACACACACACACACACACACACACACACACATACAGCCAAATTGTCACAATCTGGCCAATTGCAATCTGCAGCCCGGCACACAATATATACCTTATCGATGAACAAACAGGGTTATGTCATTGGACCTGCTGGCTAAACAGGCCATGTACACTCACTGTTCCTCTGACTGCCATTCCCTTTAAAGGGGAATTGTGCAAATACATTCCGGCGAGATTCTAGCGTCTGGATGATGGAGCAGTTTGAACAGTGCAAACAGTTGCCCTGGAGGCAAGGAGACTGGGTGATAGACGCCGCCATGATGTTCCTTGTTAATAGTTACTCGCTGTTGTCGCGCTGATGTCATTCAGTTTTTTTCCATGTTATCATAGAGAGAGCATTGCAGTGTTCCAATTGTTGAATGCAGTTTTAAATAATAATCAGAATATGGTTCTGGAGAATATGGCGCGGGCCTGATGGAGGCTAATTATGACTGGGGGGCTCTGTAAAGCCCAAACCCCATGGGTGTGTCGGGACGGACAGTTAACTTCTGAAAAGGCTCTTTTAGCCCTGTATTAACTTTATGGTCACGGGTTACATTGGTAAAAAAAATGATTTGCCGCCAAAATTGCCGTATTGTATTGAATCTAGAACTGCATTCACAGCGACTAGCGGATAACAATGTGTCATTTTTCTAGTTTTCTGGTAGAATACATTCTCAATCCCGATGCCTGATTGTAAGCACAAAACTGCTTTCACCTCCAATTGCAATGATCACTCCAATGGTAAGGAACACTCTAAGATTTAGATCCAACCGCTGTGCTTATTTTATTATAATCTGCACTTCATCTCAAATAATCCAAACCCAGCCATTCCAATCCAGTTCCTCTGTTTTTAACCTAGTTCTTTGAACTGTCTCACCATTACACACAACCACACCCTGATTATAGGCCTAGTGTATAGCCGTGTGTGTGCGTCTTTGTTTCTGTGTGTGTGTGTGTGTCTGTGTGTGTGTGTGTGTGTGTGTGTGTGTGTGTGTGTGTGTGTGTGTGTGTGTGTGTGTGTGTGTGTGTGTGCGTGTGTGTGTGTGTGTGTGTGTGTGTGTGTGTGTGTGTGTGTGTGTGTGTGTGTGTGACAGAGATGGTGCACAGGCTTGCTCACAGGCTCATGAATAAAAATGTAAATAGTTTGTATTTGTTTCACGTTGCGTGCAAGGGAGCAATTACTGCTGAGGCTGTGAATTTCTTTGACCTCCGACAAACGCTGCCTCAACCCTCCATTACCCGTTTGTACTCCAAAATGTGACATTTATGGTCCTGGCTGAAATTACTGGTACAGGTCCAATTTGGGACATCACATTTCTTCTACGTTTTTTTAAGGGCAATGGACCCAGCCCAGCTCATGCTCCAGCCGCCTTTGGTTCACTCCCTGTAGCCGAGCCTTTGTAACTCAATCTCCCCCAGTCCCCTGCCTGCCAAGCCCCACTGACCACCTTGTAGTTAGTCCACAGCCGCTCTGCTGCCGCTAAACCACGCGTGCACACACACACATGCATACATTCCACCAAGATTTCCTGAACGCGGCCCCACTTCTGGGGATTCTGTCGACCGGCACACCCAGTGTCAAGCAAGACCCCTCAGACCAAAACCATAAACCAACACCCTGGTCCAATTTCCCTTCAAAGACCAGGTCCACTTCATCGCTACTTCATTTCCCAGCTGTCCTGTAGCCTTCCATCCATCGAGCCACTCGTCATAATCCGTCCCTATGTTGATCCGTCCATCCAACCGTCCGTCCATCCTCGACTCCCTCATCCATCTACCCGTCAATTCATCACTAATTTGAAGGTTATAAATAAACAGCACACATTCTGAAGTTTGCCTCTTGGACTCTTGTTTTAAGTCACAGGGGAGTATTGTATGTAGACCACTGGGCCAGACCAACATCATCAATGTTTACACACAAACACACACGCCACCCCCATACAGCTAGAAAAGGCAGTCTTCCTTAAGACATCTCCATTGAAAAGTCCAGGGACACTTAGTGACCATTGAACCCCTTCAAAAGAAAGGAACCATGAACCAGTCCTGTAGGAGTAGGAGGGTTCGGAGAGAGAAAGAGAGGGAGAGAGAAGGAGAGGGCCTCTGTCTGAGGGCTGAGTTGCTGAGTCTGGGTTAGTTACACTACGCTGGATTCCCTTCCTTTCATGGAGGTTTGGGAGAGCTACACTGATGGGACTTACAGGGCCCCTGAACAATGAGAGGAATGTTACAGCCTCTCCTCCTCCACCACCACCACCACCACCACCACCACCACCAACGGGTCTTCTTCCTCTCCCTGTGGACTGTTGCACCAGAACCTGCAGTGGTTCGGGATCCACCAACCGTAAGCTAACCTCAACCCAACCCAACCTGGGGAAACAGCAGTATTGGTGCTCCTGAACCCCAGGAGGTCCGGGGCTAAGCAGTGTATGCAGGATACATATAAATCTCTAAAATGCAAAGAAGAACAACCGTATCAATCGTGTCGACGTACAAAGGTGTTTGCCATTAAAATAAAGAGCAAGGCACATGCTTCTTTCGCGTGCAGACACACAGACAGACACAGGATCAACAGGCAGACAGAGAATCAGATATAGAGCTAAGGACCGTTGAGGAAACGATTATTTACGCAATGACAAAACTATTTACAGCTGACCTTTGTAATGGAGATCATTCAAAGGCATAGGTGGTCTACACGCGCGCCAGGGGGTGAGAAGCCATACGCTTAGTGGATCTTAGGCAGTGGACTTGAACAGCCAGGAAATGCAGCCAGGGGTTCTCTGTGTAAAAGCCAACAGGTTGAGGAGGCAGTTGAGAATCAATGCGGGGTCCAGTTCAAAAAAGTACAAGCCGGAAAGTCCCTAAAGCCGTAGATGGTAGCAACCGACATCCGGACGGGCTTCAAGTCGAAGCTGTTCAAAAGAAAATGTTAAAAAATGTAAAAACAAAAGCTCTACGTACCTGACAGAAAACAATTTTACCACCTGCTCGCGTTTTCTTACCCTTTTATGTGCCGGCCTGGGGTTAATGCTCTTTTTTTTTGCTCCGTCTCTCTCAGTATGCCTCCTCTCTCCCTCTCTCTCTCTCTCTCTCTCTCTCTCTCTCTCTCTCTCTCTCTCTCTCTCTCTCTCTCTCTCTACCTCTCTCTCTCTCTCGCTCTCTCTCTCTCTCTCTCTCTCTCTCGCTCTCTCTCTCTCGCTCTCTCTCTCTCACTCTCTCGCTCTCTCTCGCTCTCTCTCTTGGTCTGACTCTCCTTTTGCCGCGCAGACAGGAGTGTGCGTGCATTGTGAGTGTGTCTGGGAGCCAGACGTGGTGGGAGCCAGGGAGGGAGCGGGCAGACCCAGCCCAGTCAAGGGGATTCCTGTTGACCACGTCAGAGGAGCTTGGGCCCTCCCTCTTTTTCTTCCTCTTCGTCTTCCTCTTCTGCTCTCTCTTTCTTTCTTGTCCTTTTCTGCCCTGTCTGCGATCCTCTGCCTTATTCGTTTTACTCAATCTTTCTCCCTCCCTCTGCCTCACTGTTTATTCTGTGTTCTCTCTCTATATATTTATCTTTCTCTGTCGCTCTCTCTCCCTCTACTAGAACACAGGAAAGGGGGTAGGGAGCTAATAAGCCAAACAGCTGCTAATAAAAAAGAAACGGCTGTTCGAACAGGAAGAGAACGCCAAGTGTACCAGTTAAAAAAATGCAAATATCCTCTCCCCCTTCTCTCCCCAGTTAATATGTCGTTCCCCCTTTCTTGTAC